>NW_007727752.1:234780-248442 GCF_000696425.1 Galeopterus variegatus | reverse complement strand
TTTTTGGCCCCCTTTTTTTTTTTTTTTTTTTTTTTTTGCTATTGATCCTCACAAGAATATGAGATACATCATTATTTTAGTATAACTATTCAGGGTGAGAGAATTAAGTATACTTGTTGAGGACGTGTGATTTTTCCATCTTGTCACTGATTACTGTTGAGATTTATTAGGGCTTTAGCAATAAGCTTACCCATCAGATTTCTTTATTAATACTAGAGAAATCTTTGTTATAATCTTACCTGAGGTATTGTGCTATGTAGAGCACAGAGCACAGAGCAATTTAATAAAACTCATCACTGCTCTATGAGCTTATCCTCACAGATGCACTTCAACATGACCTGTTGGGGATAGAAGTTGAAAAAACACAAACAGCCCAATTCTTCTTGATTTCATTCACTCATTCAGGAAACATTTATTGAAAAGATAGACTTACATGGCCATATCTTAGAGCAGTTTATCATATACACAGAGGAGTCATGTAGAAACTGTTAAATCCCAGATTAGATCTATGGCTATACACAGAATGCAAACAAACAAAAGTAGGAGAAGATGACTTGAAATTCAAAACATTAGGGATTGTCCTGTCAGGTGGTTTGGAGTAAATTTTGGAAGATAGAAAAGAAAAAAAAATATATGAATTTGGCCAAATAGAAAATACAGGGGATACATTTCAGAATACTTTGTACATTGTAAAATTATGTTGTTGGTCAAGATTGATTAAGAGATTGAGATTGTGATTACAGGTGTGATGGACCACACACTGATTGAAAGGCAGAAACGTTCCAGGGACTTTAGTCTCTGGATGTGAAGAAGGTTGGACACAAGCTTAGGGACATAGAAAGAAGCAGCTATATTTATTTATATAAATAAATGTTTGCTTTTGCTGGTCTCACATATATGTCTCTCTCTATTTTTTTTTAATTTTAACTTCTCAATATACATTGTAGTGGATTTTCATGTCCCTTTACCCGTTCTTCTTTTCCCCCATGCCCACTACATCATATCTGTTCACTTCTCTTAACAAGTTCAAGGAATTATGATTGTTGTGTCTTCTTCTCCCCCAACCCTTTATTTGTTTGTATATTTATTTATTTATTTATTTATAGCTCCCACAAATAAGTGAGAGCATTTGATATTTCTCTTTCTGTCCCTGACTTGTTTCAACTTAATATAATTTTCTCTAAGTCCATCAATGTTGTTGCAAATGGCAGTATTTCATTCTTTTTTATAGCAGAGTAGTATTCCATTGTGTAGATATACCACAGTTTCCTTATCCACTCATCTGATGATGGACATTTGGGCTGGTTCCAACTCTTGACTATTGTAAATAGAGCTGCAATAAACATGGGAGTACAGGTATCCCTTTGGCATGATGATTTCCATTCCTCTGGGTATATTCCCAGCAGTGGAATAGCTGGGTCATATGGTAGATCTATCAGTAATTATTTGAGAAAACTTCATACCATTTTCCATAAAGGCTGCACCATTTTGCAGATCCACAAACAGTGTAGGAGAGTTCATTTTTCTCCACAACATCACCAGCATTTATCATTCTCAGTCTTTTGATATTAGCCATCCTAACTGGAGTGAGATGGTATCTCAAAGTGGTTTTGATTTGCATTTCCCAAATGCAGAGTGATGTTGAGCAGTTTTTCATCCCAAACCCATTCTATAAGGCAAACATCATCCTGATACCAAAACCAGACAAAGAAACATCAAAAATAGAAAACTATAGGCCAATATCCTTGATGAATATAGATGCAAAAATCTTCAATAAAATACTAGCTAAGAGAATACAGCAACACATACACAAAATTATACACCATGATCAAGTGGGATTCATCTCAGGGATGCAAGATTGACTCAACATATGCAAATCAATAAATGTAATACAATACACCAGTAAAAACAAAGACAAAAACCATATGATCATCTTTATAGATGCTGAAAAAGTATTTGACAAAATTCAACACTTGTTCGTGATAAAGACTCTGTACAAGTTAGGTATAGATAGAAAGTATCTCAACATAATTAAAGCCATATGTGATAAGCCCACTGCCATATCATCATTAATGGGGAAAAGCTGAAAGCTTTCCTCTTAAGAACAGGAACTAGACAAGGATGCCCACTCTCACCACTCCCATTCAACATAGTGTTGGATGTACTAGCCAGAGCAATCAGAGAAGAGAAAGAAATAAAGGGCATTCAGAATGGAAAAGATGAAGTCAAACTGTCCCTGTTCGCAGATGATATGATCTTATATATTGAACAGCCTAAAGCCTCTACAAAAAAACTCCTAGAGTTGATAAATAATTTCAATGAAGTTGGGGGATACAAAATCAACACACAAAAATCAGAAGCATTTCTAAACTCTGACAGTGAACACACAGAAAAAGAAATCAAGAAAGCTAGCCCATTTACAATAGCCACCAAAAAAAAAAAAATACTTAGGACTAAAGTTAATCAAGGGTGTGAAAAATCTCTATGAAGAGAGCTACAAACCACTGTTGAGAGAAATTAAAGAGGACACAAGAAAATGGGAAGATATCCTATGCTCTTGGACTGGAGGAATTAACATTTTGAAAATGTTCATATTACCCAAAGTGATCTACAGATTCAATACAATCCCCATCAAAATTCCAATGACATTTTTCTCAGAAGTGGTAAGAACTATCCAGACATTTATTTGGAATAACAAAAGACCATGCATAACCAAACTAATCCTGAGCAATAAATAAATAAATAAATAAATAAATAAATAAATAAATAAATAAGTAAATAAATAAATAAATAAATAAATAAATAAATAAATAAATAAATAAATAAAATGAAGCTGGAGGCATAACACTACCTGACTTTAAAATATACTACAAAGCTATAATATCCCAAACAGCATGGTACTGGTATAAAAACAGACATATGGGTCAATGGAATAGAATGGAGAACCCAGAAATCAACCCATCTACCTACAGCCATCTGATTTTTGACAAAGGCACCAAGTCTACATAACTGGGGAAGAGACTGCCTCTTCAGCAAATGGTGCTGGGAAAACTGGATATTCATTCGTAAGTAGGAGAATGAAACTAGACCTGTACCTCTCACGATATACCAAAATCAACTCATAATGGGTTAAAGAATTAAATATATATCCTGAAACAATAAAACTCCTTAAAGGAAACATAGGGGAAACACTCCAGGAAGTAGGAGTGGGTACAGACTTCATGAATATAACCCCAAAAGCACAGGCAACCAAAGAAAAGATAAACAAATGGGATTATATCAATCTAAAAAACTTCTGCACAGCAAAAGAAACAATCAACAGAGTGAAAAGACAACCAACAGAGTGGGAGAAAATATTTGCAAAATATGCATCTGACAAAGGATTAATATCCAGAATATACAAGGAACTCAAACATCTTTACAGAGAAAAAACAAATAACCCAATTAAAAAATGGGCAAAGGAGCTGAATAGGCATTTCACAAAGGAAGATATATGAATAGCCAACAGACACATGATAAAATGCTCAACATAACTGAAATATATGTCTATATTTTATATACTATTTATTATCTCCAAAAAAAAGTCAATTAAATCCAGGGTTTGGGGCTGGCCTGGTGGTGCACTGTTACAGTGCGCTGCTTGGGAGCGCAGCGGCGCTCCCGCTGAGGGTTCGGATCCCACATATAGACCGGTTCCCGCTCACTGGCTGAGCGAGGTGCGGGCACAGCACCGAGGGTTGCGATCCTGTTGCCAGTCCCGGTCCGGTACGGGCGCGACACTGAGGGTTGCGATCCGTTGCCGGACACGAAAAAAGACAAAAAGGAAAAAAAAAATCCAGGGTTTGCTTTAAAAATATGAACACAAATGTAAGCTCTGAAGGTACACCAGTGACTAAGGTGTCTGCTCTTGTGTAGTTAATCTTCTCATCAGGGAAAATAAGAGAGGAAAAGTTCTGCCTTCATTGGTCTATATTTTAGGTAAAAAAAAAAACCATACAGAAATGAGATGATTTCATTTCGTACTATATGCTGTGGAGTAAATAGATTATGCTGCCCGGTAATTTCTTTTTTCTCCTTGAGGTTCAGTTTTCTCATGTATGAAAACAGAGGTGTTGATTCACCTCCTATTTAGGCTCACCTCCAGCTCTAACAGTGTAAGAGAATCTATTGGCTGTGCATACTAATGAAATATATGAGCACATACAAATTAAAGAGAAGCAAAAAATAATCATATGACAATTGGTGTATTCAAAGGGGCAGAAGATGGAAGGTCTCTGAAAAGTGTCTATGAAGAATTCAGTGCTTATCATCAGCACTACTTTCCTCATCCTAGCAAAAGACAACTTTGAGAAGCTTGGGATTCAGAGATGATTACAGTAGTTGACCAAAAGCTGGCAAATTGATATGGAGAGGGCAAGTGCTATGGACTGAACGTTTGTGTCCTCCCAAATTTTCATGTTGAAGCCTTATCTCGAAATGTGACAGTATTAGGAGGTGGGGTCTTTGGGAGGTGAATAGGTTAGTTGAGGTCACGAGGGTGACCTAATCCTCATGATGGAATTAGTGCCCTCTAAGAAGAGCTCTGTGTTGCCCTCTCTCTCCACGTGCATGCAACGAGGAAAGGCTCTGTGATCACACAGCGAGAGGGTAGTTGTCCACAAACCAGAAAGTGGGTCCTCATCAAGAACCAAATTTGGTGGCACCTTGGTTTTGTGCTTTCTAACCTCCAGAACTGGGAGTAATAAATGTCTGTTGTTTAAGCCACCCAGTCTATTGGATATTATTATAGCATCCTGCGCTAACAAAGACAGCAGGTCACAGCAGGCCAAGCTCACTGATTAAGAAGGGTTAAAGGCAACGGGAGTGTGGAGGAGTGAGGGGCAGACTTGAGACCCAAACTGAGCCCTGCACTTTCCGGTCATGTGTCTTTAAATCAGCAACTTGCTTTCTACAGGCCACAGCCTCCTCATTTATTAAATAAAGATAATAGCATATAATTTATAATATTGTTGTAAGGATTCTAACTTAATGTGAGGCAACAGGTTCTGAAACTTCAACAGATGTCATTGACTTCCATGAGGCAGAGTGCTGTGGTAAGAAGAACTCTAACTCGGGAGTTGCGTCTTGGTTTGAATCCTAGCTCTCCATGCACGTGTGCAAATTACTTCTCTGAATCTCAGTTTCTCCTCATGTAAATAGCTTTTCTTTTCTTTTCTTTCCCTTTTCCCCTCTTTCTTTGTTTTTTCTCTTTATTTCCTCCCTCCCTCCCTCCCTCCCTCCTTCCTTCCTTCCTTCCTTCCTTCCTTCCTTCCTTTATGAGGATGGCACATAGTGAATGTGAAAACCTACTATACTCTGGAAGAAAAACATAGTACTAGTACCAGTCATGAGAGAACTTAGCCACATAAAATACTCAATCTATTAGTGAAGAAGCCAAACTTCTCTGAAGAGTACAACTCCCTAGACACCAAGTGTGAGGGTGGAGATATACAGAGCTGGAGAAGATAGCACATGGAAAACTGCTAAGAAGGCAAATGTGGAACAGCCAAAAGTGCTGGTCCCTTGTTCCTGAGGTAGTTTCCTACAGCAATGGTTTTGGACTTTAGGAAGCATCAGCATCACTGAAAGGACTTGTGAAAATACAGATTGCTGGGCATATCCAGGAAAGTTCTGATGTGGTAGGTTTGCAGTGAAGCCTGGAAATTGCATTTCTAAAATGTGTTCAGTGAAGCTAATGCTGCAGGTCCAGGGGTCAGGCTGTGGAGACTACTGCCTTGCAAGTTGTTTAATCAACTAACTGAACTTTTCTCATCTAACCCTGCGTTTCTCAGTTTGGGGATTAAACGAGGTTGTTTCATAAAAGACTTAATAGTGTATGAAGGATTAATATCTTTTGATAGGTTGAAATGACTTCAGGGTTGTCTCTATAATGCCACTTCTGTTCATGAGAATCCCAACGTGTCTCCTTGACTTGAGTACTGGCCACATCCCAGGAAATGTACATGACTGTAGGCAGAGCTTTGGATTTGGGGAGGGCGTGTACCCATTACGTCTCTCAGAATTGCAGTCTCAGCTGGTGACGACAAGCAGGTAATAAACATTCCCTTCGCTTCACTGTGATGGAGTCAAAAAACACAAAAATGATAAGCAAGGCATGGTTCCTGCCCTCAGCAAGCTTACAAATTATTGAAGAGGATAAATGACATAACAACTAAGTCTAGTGTAGCCTTGTAGAAGGCATAACTGAAAATAAGTCCCATGGGAGATTAGAGGGCCTGAGGGTGCTAACCCAGCTAGAACAGTCAGGAAAGACTTTACAGAAGAAAATTCATTTATACTGAGCTTTCAAGAGAAGAACAGCTAACTAATGTTCATTTCTAGTACAGTATGTACATTTTGTATTATTCTAAGGTACTAAAATATTAGAAGTTTTGAAGAGTCAAATGACTATATTCCAGGCACTGTTCTGAACATCTTACATGTAATCACTAACTTAAGTAGTGCTGTTGTGCTGTTATCCTAATTTTATGGATAATGCAACCAAAGCAACAAGAAGGTAGAAACTTGTCTAAGGTAACTAGCTAGTGATCAGTAAAGCTTGTTTGGAATTTCTGTGGCAAAGCCATTGAGCTTGAGCACTTTATCATACAGGTCTGTTTAAGATTGTGAGAGGAGTATTTCTAAGCAGAGAAAGCAGAATGTGCAAAATCAAAACCGGGTGAGAATTTTAAGAGTGTGAGAGGAGTATTTCTAAGCAGAGAAAGCAGAATGTGCAAAATCAAAACCGGGTGAGAATTCTCAGCATACTTATATAATGGGCTAGTAAAAGAAAAGTACCCCCCAAAATGGGAAATGGAATAAAACTAGGAAGTTGGTTTGGATACAGTTGCAGCAGCCTTATGTTATGATAGGGAGTTCTAATTTATCTTTTACACAATGGGTAGACATTAACAACTTAGGCAAAAAATGAAGGGAGCAATAGGTAATTTGGGAAAAAGTGGGATGGTTAGATTTGAATGTTCTGTCTAGGTCAGGGAATAAAACTAGGAAGTTGGTTTGGATACAGTTGCAGCAGTCTTATGTTATGATAGGGAGTTCTAATTTATCTTTTACACAATGGGTAGACATTAACAACTTAGGCAAAAAATGAAGGTAGCAATAGGTAATTTGGGAAAAAGTGGGATGGTTAGATTTGAATGTTCTGTCTAGGTCAGGGTTTCTGTAACAGTATGCCCAACTTTAGTCCACTGGGATAAAGAAAATATTAAGACTACTATTTATGTTAATGTTTTATTTTTAACTTAAGAAATTAAGTTTTTTGCAAATTCACTATACAGATTAGGTGTAGTACATATGCATAATTTATGAAGTAGTAGACATATATTGGCTGTACACTTGGTTTTTTAAATTGAGAGTGTGCAAAAATAAATTTGGAGATAAGGTTGGTCTAGGTAGGTGGTCCTTATCTTATTTGAGATCATTGACCCATTTTAGAATCTAATAATACCTCTGGATCTTTTGTCAAAATATCACACATTTTATGCAGTTTTATGTGTTTGAAATACAACATAATAAATTAAAAAGAGAGAAAGATTACATGTTTAAATACAATATTTTAAGAACAATTTTAGGAGGTTTATAAAACATCTGAATCCAAAATAATGAATGCTTGAGATGTGGTTTTTTAAAAAAAGGTGAGGGTGGAGAAAATAGAGAAATTAAAGAAATGATTATAAAGTCACTGATGATTTATTTATAAATAAATATTTGGCTTTGTGCGTAAGGAAAAGGAGTGGTGGTTGACTCTCAAATTTATCCTTTGAGCACATGTAGATAGAGATGGTGACGTTATTACCTTAGACAGGAAAGAGAAGCATGTTTCTGAATGTATGAGGAGCTGGGTTTGGGACATTATGAGTTTAAGCTTCACTGTAGAACAGGAGTGAGAACGAAGAAAACCAGAGGGAGCCGGAAGGTCTGGGATTCGGTTTCTGAATGTATGAGGAGCTGGGTTTGGGACATTATGAGTTTAAGCTTCACTGTAGAACATGAGTGAGAATGAAGAAAACCAGAGGGAGCTGGAAGGTCTGGGATTCAGGAAAACAGAGAATTTGGAGCTGAGTATTTGAAAACCAATTGTATATATATGTTTGGAAAGGAAAGGAAGGAATTAAGTTAGCACCTGGACAGGGAGGAAGAACCAGCGAATGTTTGTATTAAAGAGTGCATTGACCATGAGCTCTTAACTGTATCTCTAGTTACACCACTTTTGTTGATGACATCTTCTCCTTACTCCCACTGCTTTTCTTTTTTTTTTTTTTTTGGTCAACTCTGCTCATCCTTCAGTTCTCAACTAAAAGTTTGTTCTTCCTAGGAGGTCTTCTCAGACCTCTTGGAATGGACTTGAGCCCAAGAACCTTTGTGGTGTTCATCTGAAGCACTCTGTAGTTTGCCTCTCATGGAATTCATTATAATGGCACATAGTAAGTTTTCAGTAAATGACAGCTGGTACATTGAATCTGAAGTGTCCCTGAGACTTCTAAGCAGAGCTACCAAAAACACAGTTGGACTTATTAGAAATAACTAATCGGAGATAGAAGTGGTGAGACATGGGTGAAAAGATAATTGAAGCCATTGGTTCTGGGACAACAACGTTCAGTAGCTCTGTGAAAGAAGATGATTGGCCAGAGGAAGGAAGAAGAGGCCAGTGGAGGAAAGACTTGAGAAGTTTCAAGAGGGAGAGAGTGGTTTACTGGGACAGTGATGCTGAGACGTGTGGAAAGATAAGGACTGCGCAATATCCTTTAGATTTAGTGACAGTGAGGTCATCATTGATCTTGTCGAGGCCTGCTTTGTCAGAATGATACAGGAGGAACCAGGTTGAATTCAGGGGCAGCAGACTGAAGGGGATCTAAATGTTAAATGGGAGGTTTTTAATGTATTTTGGCTGGCTTTGGGAACCAGGAAGAACAGTCAGAGGTGAACTTCTTTTTTAACTAGAATCTAAATTACTAATGTTACAAATCCGCACAACTCATCTTTCCTTAAGCTTTTAAATTAAGCTTATAAATCTTATTTTGCTATTTATTTACTTTTTATTTTTTAATACAACTTATTTTTAATTGTGGTAAAACATGCAACATAAAATCTATCGTCTTCAAATGTTAAGTATATAGTACAGTATTATTAACTATATGCATATTGTTGTTCAGCAGATTTGTAGAATATGTTTATCTTGCATGATGGAACTCTATAACCATTGAACAGCAGCTCCTGATATCCTCATAGTTATCTACATATAACATCATGTCATTTAAAAAAAGAAATAATTTTACTTCTTCCTTTTAGATTTAGATGTCTTTTATTCATTTTTTCATGCCTAATTGCTCTAGCTAGGACTTCCAGTACTACGTTGAGTAGAAGTACTAAGAGTGATTCTTACTACTTTGTTCCTGATCTTTGAGAAATGGTTTTTAATTTTTCTCCATTGTATATGTTAGCCTTTGTTATAATGAAGTAATTTCCTTCTTTTCCTAGTTTGTTGAGGTTTTTTCATGAAATGGTGATGAATTTTGTCAAATGGTCTTTTGCTTCTTTTAGGAGGATCATGTAATTTTTATCCTTCATTATGTTAATGAGCTATATCACTTAGATTGTTATTTGTATATTGACCATCCTTGAACTCCAGGGTTAAATCTCACTTGGCCATTGTTTATGAATCTTTTAATATTCTGTTGAATTCAGTTAATTAGTATTTTGTTGAGTATTTTTTCTATCTATATTTATAAGAAATATTGGTCTATCATTCTCTTTTTTTGTAATGTCCTGGTCTGGCTGTGGTATCAGGGAAATGCTAGCTTCATAAAATGAGTTAGAAATGTTTTCTCCTCTGCAAATTTTTGAATGAATTTGAGAAAAATTGGTATTAATTTGAAGGTTTGTTAGACTTTACTTATGAAGCCATTTATTCCTGGGCTTTTCTTTGCTGGGAAGTTTGTGAAAATTGATTCATCTTCCTTACTAGTTACAGGTCTTTTCAGATTTTCTATTTCATAATGAGTCAATGTTGGTAGATTATATGTTTCTGGGAATTTATCTGTTTCTTCTAGGTTACCCAATTTGTGGTTGCATATTTCTTTACAATAGTTTCTTATAATCTATTTCTATGGCATCAGTTGCACCAATTTACTTCTAATTCTGTTTATTTGTCTTGTCTTTTTTTTTCTTGGTTACTGTAGCTAAGGGTTTGCCAATTTTGTCTGTCTTTATAAAAACACAATTTTTATTTTTACTGATTTTTTCTACTGCTTTTCCATTCTCTATTTCATTTATTTCTATTCAGTCTTTATTATTTACATCCTTGTGTTAACTTTGGACTTTGCTCTTCTTTTCTAATTCCTTGAGCTGAAAGTTAGCTTGTTGATTTGAGATCTCTCTTCTTTTTTAATGTAGGCATTTACCACTATAAACCTCCCTCAGACTACTGCTTTTGCTTAATCCCATAAGCCTGCATCTTGTGTTTTCATTTTCATTCATCTCAAGACATCTTATAATTTCCCATTTGATTTCTTCTTTG
The DNA here is from genome assembly GCF_000696425.1 of Galeopterus variegatus. Taxonomy (NCBI): domain Eukaryota; kingdom Metazoa; phylum Chordata; class Mammalia; order Dermoptera; family Cynocephalidae; genus Galeopterus; species Galeopterus variegatus. The sequence continues at coordinate 237,866 of NW_007727752.1, read as the reverse complement.
ACCTACTAGTTGTTCAAGAGTGTGTTGTATAATTTCTACATATTTGTGAGTTTTCCAGTTTTCCGTCTGTTATTGATTTCTAGTTTCATTCCATTGTGGTTAGAAAAGATACTTGGTATTATTTCATTCTAAACTACTAGTTGTTCAAGAGTGTGTTGTATAATTTCTACATATTTGTGAGTTTTCCAGTTTTCCCTCTGTTATTGATTTCTATTTTCATTCCATTGTGGTTAGAAAAGATACTTGGTATTATTTCATTCTAAGTTGGTTAAGACTTGTTTTGTTTTGTGGCCTAAGTTGTGATCTATAATGGAGAATGTTCTGTGTGCACTTGAGAAGATTTTGCACTCTACTGCTGGTGGATGGAATGCTCTGTATATGTCTATGAGGTTCATTTGCTCTATAGTGTTCAAGTCCTCTGTTCCCATATTAATCTTCTGTGTGGATATCTTTTCCGTTATTAAAAGTAGAGTACTAGAAAAAAAAAAAAAAAAAAAAAAAGAAAAGAAATCTTCTACTACCATTGTGGAGCTATCTATTTCTTCCTTCAGTTATGTTAGCATTTGCTTCATATATCTGAGTGCTCTGATGTTGGATGCATATATATTTATAATTGTTATAACTTCCTGGTGAAGTGAACCATTTATTATAATATAATATCCTCATTTGTCCTTATAAAAGATTTTTATTTATAGTCTATTTCATGTGATGAAAGTATGGCCACCCTTACTCTCTTTTGGTAACCATTTGCATGGATATTTTTTCCCATTTTTTTCATTTCAGCTTCTGTGTGGATATCTTTTCCGTTATTAAAAGTAGAGTACTGAAATCTTCTACTACCATTGTGGAGCTATCTATTTCTTCCTTCAGTTATGTTAGCATTTGCTTCATATATCTGAGTGCTCTGATGTTGGATGCATATATATTTATAATTGTTATAACTTCCTGGTGAAGTGAACCATTTATTATAATATAATATCCTCATTTGTCCTTATAAAAGATTTTTATTTATAGTCTATTTCGTGTGATGAAAGTATGGCCACCCTTACTCTCTTTTGGTAACCATTTGCGTGGATATTTTTTCCCATTTTTTTCATTTCAACATATGTGTTTGTTTCCTTAAATCCAAAGTGAGTTTCTTGCAGAAAGCATATAACTGGATCNTACTAGTTGTTCAAGAGTGTGTTGTATAATTTCTACATATTTGTGAGTTTTCCAGTTTTCCCTCTGTTATTGATTTCTATTTTCATTCCATTGTGGTTAGAAAAGATACTTGGTATTATTTCATTCTAAGTTGGTTAAGACTTGTTTTGTTTTGTGGCCTAAGTTGTGATCTATAATGGAGAATGTTCTGTGTGCACTTGAGAAGATTTTGCACTCTACTGCTGGTGGATGGAATGCTCTGTATATGTCTATGAGGTTCATTTGCTCTATAGTGTTCAAGTCCTCTGTTCCCATATTAATCTTCTGTGTGGATATCTTTTCCGTTATTAAAAGTAGAGTACTGAAATCTTCTACTACCATTGTGGAGCTATCTATTTCTTCCTTCAGTTATGTTAGCATTTGCTTCATATATCTGAGTGCTCTGATGTTGGATGCATATATATTTATAATTGTTATAACTTCCTGGTGAAGTGAACCATTTATTATAATATAATATCCTCATTTGTCCTTATAAAAGATTTTTATTTATAGTCTATTTCGTGTGATGAAAGTATGGCCACCCTTACTCTCTTTTGGTAACCATTTGCGTGGATATTTTTTCCCATTTTTTTCATTTCAACATATGTGTTTGTTTCCTTAAATCCAAAGTGAGTTTCTTGCAGAAAGCATATAACTGGATCTTGCTTTTAACCCATTCTGCCACTGTATGTATTTTAATGGGAGTATTTCATTCATTTATATTTAAATTTAAGTAAATACTGATAGGGACAAACTTACTATTGACATTTTGTTAATTGTTTTATGTCTGTCTCATACCTTTTTTTCCTTCTTTTCCTCTCTTATAGTTTGTGTTTTACTGATTTTTTTTGTAATGACATGCTTTGATTCTTTTCTGTTTTTTATGTGTGTGTGTGTCTTCATCTTGTATAGGCATTTTTTGTGGTTACCATGGGGCTTACATTAGACATCTTATAATTATACCCATTTATTTTAAGCTGATAATGACTTCAATTGCATGCAAAAAATTTATGCTTTTATTTCTCTCATTCTGCCACACTTTGTTATTAATGTCACAAATTGCATCTTTTTATGTTGTGCATCTGTTTAAAATTTTATAGTTATAATTACTTTATATACTTTTGTCTTTTAACTTTTTACCAGAATTAAAAGTGATTTATGCATCACTATTATTGTATTACAATATTCTGTATGTCTATATATTTATTTTGGCCATCTATCATGATACTTCTATATGCTTTTGTCTTGCTCTGTACCATCCTTTGTTTCTGCTTGAAGGACTTTGTTTAGCATTTCTTGAGAGGCAAGTGTAATGGTAATAAACCTCCTCAGCTTTTATCTGGGAAAGTTTTTATTTTCCCTTGTTGTTGAGGGACTGTATTACTGAGAATAGTATTCTTGGTTGGCAGTTTTTCTCTTTTAGCACTTTGAACTTATCGCCTCAATCATTCTGGCCTGTAATGTCTTTGTTGAGTCTTATGGGGGTCTCCCTTATACACGATAAGTTGTTTTCTTCTTGTTGCTTTCAAAATTCTCTCTTTGTCTTTGACTTTTGACAATTTGATTATAATGTGTCTCATTGTGGATTCTCAACTCATCTCTGTTGTAGTCCATTACAGTATCGAATCTAGATGCTCATTCCCTGGATTTAGATGTCCATTTCTTTCCTTAGATTAGGAAAGTTTTCAGCCATTATTTCTTCAAATAAGCTTTCTGCTTATTTCTCTCTTTGTTCCTTCTAAGACTATCACAATGCATATATTAGTCCACTTAATGGTGTCCCATAAGTCCCTTAGACTTTCTTCACTCATTCTCATTCTTTATTTTTGCTTCTTTGATAGATAATTAAAATATCCTGTTTTTGAGTTCACTGATTCTTTCTTCTGCTTGACTGCATCTGCTGT
>NW_007727752.1:229588-233571 GCF_000696425.1 Galeopterus variegatus | reverse complement strand
GACTCTCAAACATTTTCCATGGATGCATCTTCCCTGTACTAGTGCATGTAAATACCCCATTTGAAAAATTTGTTTATTTCTTCTTACGGGAGCGCATAATCTCTTGTTCCCTCTGGTGACTGTCTATGGTACTGCAGATTATCTGTAGCTTCTGCAAGCACCCATCTCTCTTTTGTTCTCAGTTACCCTCAGGCTTCTAGATTATATTGGGACTCATCAGTATTCCAAATTGGGTGAGACAGAAACTGGTCCCTTGGCAGTCCACCTAAAAACCAGAATGTTGGATGACACTCTGCTCTCCCCTCCATCCCCAAAGGAAAAGACCACCAAGTTGTATCAGCCTCTATCTGCTACATCACATGTCCTCTGGAACAGCAGCAAACCACCCAACTATCTTCCATTCATAGTGACCCCCAGGCATCTAGCATATGCTGGGTCCCATTGGCCCTGTGAGACAGATGAGACAGAAACAAGTTCCTCATGTAGTCCCTCTCCTCCAAAGCTGGAATATCCTCCCCTGGGAGAAGCCAGGAGTTGGCCATTTCTTCTGCTTATTTCACACTGAGCTGAGGAGAGGAACTATGGCAAGAAATGTGTGCTAGCCCAGTGCCTTTGTTCTTGGCAGCTGCCCTGATGCCCTTTCCTGTCAGTGCTGATTCAGGCAATACAGAAGCCAGTCCCTTGAGAAGCCTCTCAAAATGTCTGAACATTATATGTATGGGCCAATCTTCTTTTTCCTTCCCCAGGAAAGAAACTAGGAGCTGGGAGTTTCCTCCCAATTTTGCTGCACTGTGGCAGTGGTAGGAGCTATCACAAGTGAATGCCAAGAATTTTCTACCAGCATTGACACAGATGGTTTTGTATTTGCTTGGGGTTCAGAAGTTTCTTAACTGGTTTCTGGATTTCTCCCAGATGGAATTGGTCTGTGTACTGTTCAATCAGTGTCTCTGTGGCAGGAAGGATAGTCATTTATTTTGTTATTTACATTTTAAAAATTTTAATAATCATCTTTTAAGTTGTATTTGACTAATATTTGATACCACTTATAAACTTAGTTCATTAAAGTTTTTACAAATATTTTAAAGTACATTTATTATTTTCTGTTTTAAGTACTTGACTTATCTGACAAATGCCTAAGCATAATTTGTAATCTAATAAATTAAGCTTTCCATAAGGGTCTCTTGATACTTTTAATTTTAATCATAGGATTTTAAAGCTTAAAATGTTAATTATTCAATAATACACTGTAAATTTGGAACCATAACACTGATCAGCTGAATTCTGCTTATATTGCATCTAAATATTAAATGTCTATCTTTCAGATCCACAAATTCATAATTTTACTGACAATTAAGAAATGGAAACTTATTATGTATAGCCCTTTCAAAAATTTGTTATCAGATATTTTCTCAGATATCTTGCCTTCCCCTTGCCCTAAGTGGACCTGTTGCTTTATAGAACTGAGCTGAATCTAGCATGACTTGGCTTTAGTGAAATATGCTGTTTCCCACTGATCAGAAATCAATTGTTTCTGTTGTTTTGAGATTCGATTTTCTCTTAATTGTGTTTCACACTTTGTGGCTTGAAAAGCAAGCTCCTGTGATTCCAGGTTCTCAGGCCACTCTTTTTCTCCACTCCAGGTAGGGGGAGATCTCTTTTATTTGATTTCAGTGGAACGGGTTAGATGGTTTGACATTTTCAAGACAGTATTCAGCATCTTCCTGGCTCTTTCTAGCACTACAGAATCCTGAAATCGTAGCCTCTTTCCCCTCTGCCCCTCCAGTAGACCTCGAGTCCTCCTCCAGATTGATGTAGGCAGAGAAATACCTCTGGTATAATTTATATCTCTCTCCCATGTCCTTTTGAAAATCTTAGTTTACCATAATGTTGGCCATTGTTTTCTTTAATATTTTTCTTTTTTCTTTCTCTTTAGAATTTTTCATTTCATTATCACAAATTTTGGTTGACATGATCACTTTCCCTTAAAATTCTGTTCACCCTCACATCATTAACCAACTATTCTTTGTTGATATGAACTAAGGTGAAAGGGATATTTTATTTTTTGTTTCATTTTTATTCTGATATTTATAATTGACTTTCAGGCAACTCAGAAATATACCTGATACATCTGACTTTAGCAGAATTAGACTTTAATCCCTCCTCTACATATTAATTATATTATTGTTAAATTTTGTTTTTCTAGAAATCCCTGTGGCATAATTATCTACAGCTTCCATAATTACAAAACTAGAGTCATACATGAATTTTTAAAAACTTTTTCTACATATCTAATTACATGTGAGATTATCTAAATGCAATCAATTTTATCTCATTTTTTAAAATCTTTATTTTTTATGTATTCTCCTTAGCACACAAAATGCTAGAAGCTAGTTATGGAGGCAATACAATTTAATTCAGGTTAGTTCATTTTTTTAATATATGCAAGGTTATAGTAAAAGAAATGTTACAGAGGAGCACATGACTAATGACCACGTATACTGAAATATGTGCTATGGGCATTCAGAAGAAGAGAGATGGCATCAGGCCGAGGTTGGCATATATGACCTTACAGAAGAAGCAAGATTCAAGCATGTGGAAGGATGGTGAAATGCAAACAGGCAGAATAACATGGGATGGTGTTAGTGAAGATTTGAAAATCTGAAAGCATAGGTGAAATCTGGGGAAAGTTGATCTGCTTAGCTAGATCAGAGCACTTGAGGAGGATTGAAGTAAGATATTACCCTATATGAGTTCATGTGGAAGAGGAAGAGAATCGTAGAGGTGGTTGAAGTGTTGATGCTTCAAGCACTGAAGACCAAATTATGTTGATCTCTGTGAAAGCAGGGTGTGGTATGTGGAGAGAGCATGTGGGTAAGGAAACTTGTGCTGTGGTGTTTAAGATCACCTGGTGTTAAACCATCCTGTTTAAAATAGCTCACAAACTGGAAACAAGATCGATTGGGTGGAAGAGACTGTTCAGTGGTTTATCTATGCATGCACTGTCTACAGGCATTTTTGTAAACTCACTCTGTTTTGCTAAGGTAAAATTTTAAAAATCTGTTGATCTTCCTTCTCATTCCCTTATTACTTTTCTGCTCACCTGGAATCTCGTGGTGCTTGTATAAAAGAGGCTCATGTTCTGCTAGGCATTCTTGAGAGCCAGAGGTGAATCTCATATTAAATCTGAGTTTGGCTTGCTTACGGAGATGAAGAGATGTTCTTGTCCAAGTTTGGCAGCTACTTAGACGTTGAGGTCCCAGTGCTTCCAACTCAGCTCAAAACCCTTTAGTGTGTTTTGAGTTTGGCTTTTGGCAAGGCATGATTTCCTGTTTCTAAGAAAAAAGAACCCTAATAAAGCTTCTTGGACATCAAAACAACATTTTGATGAATTAATTGTAAATGAATCAGAAACATATGGATTCATTCTCTTGAGACATACATATGTTTAAAAAATGGGGGTGGGGGTTGCTGCTCAGGGCTAAATGTGTTTTGGGTTTTATCAAATGCAGGATGCTTAGGGGCTAAAAAGAGTAAAAAGGATGAATTGGAATTTCTGCTTTCTCTTTAAGTAGACAAGGCCATTTAAAATCTTATTTGCTGCCACCTATTGTTGCTCCAGAAGAAATCAGCAGTGATGACTAATCACACCAGCCAGGCCTTGCAGTTTATATCACTCCATTACATAGTCAGTCTTCGTGGCTTGTGACCCTGGACAAGGCATTGGGGCTTAGAAGAGAATAGGTCTTGTATTCATGTTATTAACAGAGTTCATGTCAGACTGTCAGACTGTCTCTTAGGAATTATTCATATATCTATTCATCTTATACTGAATACTCCTCTGTCCTCTTAGATCTCTTCTGAAATACCGAACAGTTTTCTGGAAATTCTATTTTAAAAAACAAATGGAACCACAATGAGACATCCCTTCACACACATCAGGATGACTAATATATAGAATAATAATAATAATAATAATAATAATA
>NW_007727752.1:226612-228754 GCF_000696425.1 Galeopterus variegatus | reverse complement strand
AATAATAATAATAATAATAATAATAATAGTGTTGAAGAGGATGTGGAGAAATCAGTACTTTCGTGCACTATTGGTGAAAATGTGAAATGGTGCAGCTGCTATGGAAAACAGTACCATCTGATCCAGCAATTCCACTCCTGGGTATATACACAAAATAATTGAAAGATATTTGTTCACAGCTGCATTAACCACAGTAGCCAAAAGGTAAAAGCATCTTAAGTGTTGGCCGACAGACGAATGGATAAACAAAATGCAGTGTAAACATACAGTGAAATATTATTCAGTCTTAAAAAGGAAGGAAATTCTGATCCATACTGCAGCATGGATGAAGCTTGTGGACATTATGCTAAGTGAAATGAGCCAGTCACAAAGATACAAATATTGTATGATTCCATTTATATGAGGTACTTAGAGTAGTCAAATTCATAGAAACAGAAAGTAGAATTGTGGTTGCTGGGAGCATGGGGGGTTGCGGGGAGGAGGGAGAAATGGGACATTTTTGTTTAATGGGTACAGAATTTCAGTTTTGCAAGATGAAACATGTTCTGGAGATTGGTTGCACAACAGTGTGAATGTGCGTAACAACTACTGAACTGTGCACTTAAAAATGATTAAGGTGGTAAATTTTGTTACCGTACTTGACCACAATGAAAAATTAAAAAACAAAACAAAACGAAACTGAAGGACCTTTATTTGAATACTGTTAACCAGAGTAGCCCAATATTATATGACTTCTGCAATACCAGGACATTTTTCCTATGGCTCTAATCTCTGAACTAGAATGATTTTTTTGTTTATTTGTTTTACCTATGAGTAGACAAATACATGCACGCTCACATACATATGCACACTCGAACAAATATCCCCCTTATAATGCAAGTACTGTGACAATCTAAGTACATACCCCTAGCCCCAAAGACTGTGCTTGGTACTCATTTTAATGAGCTATCATCTAGCAACTAATTTTATGCTTGGAGGAGGGAGCACATTTTGATTTACCAAGTTCCACTCACTCGAGCGTAGTCTTATTTATTTCTGCTTATTACCGTGCAATTTCTTCAGAGTCCTAATGGAGTCACCTACTTCAGGGAATAAAGGAGAACAGTGTTGCTTAGTTAAGCTTCAAGAATGGCATTCTCACCACTGCATAGAATACATTTTCCCCTTGGTGTTTCTTTCCAGAAACATTTTGTCTTTATTCAAGCAAAATGACAAAATGTATGGTTTATGGATTATATGATTGATATATACTATACCTCATTCCAAAAAGGATTTGAAATAAGTTGCATATAAGGGAGAGTGAAAAGAGAAAAATAAGTTTGAGTAAGGGTTAAGATTAGTATAAAGAATACAAGCTATAGGTACTCTATTGTAGCTAGAAAGAAGTCTTAAGTTTGTTTCTGAGATTCCTAACTATTCAAGCAAAGAGGAAAACCTACATTATAAGATTCACAGGGACAGATTTATCTCCATCTGAGAAAAGGCCTCTTGACATAGGTGCACCAGAGATCTTAGTCTGATTTTATTTAGCCTCTCCTTTTTCACTCAATCCAATTCAATAGAAAATTGATTTCATACTACAAAGTGTCTGAGAGACCCATTGTTTACCAAAGTTAACTACACTGTACTTGATACACGCTAAGAATTATCAAATTTTCTTAAGTCATTTGGATCTTTAATGGTCCTTTTACTCCTTTATCCTTTTTTTAACCCTCCATTTTTCATTAGTATCTCCTGGAAAGGAAATAAAAGTGGCATGAGAAAAACAAAATTCAAGTTTTTCATTTTTATTCTGTGTTTGCTTACCCAGTTCCTGAAAAATCTCAATTTAGTCAGTACTTGATTCTTCCTGACTAAAGTATATAACTCGAGGCCTAAATAACCAAGTGGCTTTGGGTGCCTTCTCTCATCTTGATTTGTGGTAGGTCCACAACTTTGTAGATTGGCAGAAATGGAAATGGTGTTAGAGTAACAGTTAGCTGGGCTAGAATTTAAGCATGACAAGTTAGTGGCCTGGCTACACCTCTTTGCTCATCTTTAACACAGGGTGGGTGAATTAGACAGTTTCTTAGGTTTTTCTCAACTCTATGTTGTACATTATATTAGTTGTTTAATCTTTTTGCTCAGAGAAGACTCAAGTAT
>NW_007727752.1:224678-224968 GCF_000696425.1 Galeopterus variegatus | reverse complement strand
AAAATGTGTGATACTTTAAAAGTGTTTCTATCCACAGTTTGTTTAATTAAATATAAAATACAAAAATGTTTAGTTTGACCTACCATCCCTGAGTTTGACAAAGACTGTCATGTAACAAAAACACCAAGTCAAAGGTAATAGCAAAAGCCAGCCAAAATAAATTAGGTGACATATACCAAAATTCAAAGGAAGCCCCTCGCCATATTTTGTAAATTTAATACTTTTATATGTTTTTATTGACTCAAAAAAAAGCTCAGATTATAATAAATTTATGTGGAGGATCTAAGTTC
>NW_007727752.1:223881-224593 GCF_000696425.1 Galeopterus variegatus | reverse complement strand
AAATGATTAATTTTTAAGTGTACAGTTCCCTTGTACATTTGAGCACATTCACTTTGTTGTGCAGCCAATCTCTAGAACATGTTTCATCGTGCAGAACTGAAACTCTGTACACTTGAAGATTAACTACTTCCCATTCCCCTTCCCCCAGCCCCTGGCAACCACCATTCTACTTTCTGTTTCTATGAATTTGACTACTCTAAGTATCGCATGTGACTGGAATTGTACGTTATTTGTCTTTTTGTGACTGGCTCATTTCATTTAGCACAATGTCCTCAAGATTCATTCATGTTATAGCATGTGTCAGAATTTCCTTCTTTTTTTAAGGCTCAGTAATATCCCACTGTCTAGATATACCATATTCTGCTCATTCATTCATCCATCAGTGGACACTTGGGTTGTTTTTACCTTTTGGTTATTATGAATAGTGCTGCTACGAACAAGAGTGTATGATATCTCTTGGAGACCATCTCATTTTTAATAGAAATTTTATTCTCTACAAATTGGAGGAGAAAGAGCTTCTGAGATAGTCAATCTAAAATATATGCTTAGTTATTGCTTAATAAAGTCTGAGTATACTTCATAGACGAGCTATTCCTTGAATGATCAGTCTTGCAATCTCTATTACTTGTGAAGAATTTCCGTATGACTCATATAAGCTATGTTAACTTGATATTGATTTTTCCCTGGCATTTAACTCATATACAAGAAAAGT
>NW_007727752.1:217988-222808 GCF_000696425.1 Galeopterus variegatus | reverse complement strand
ATTGGAATGATCCTTAGGTAGATGACATGTACAAGGTGTCTTCAAAAAACTTCTGGAAGGATTCGTATTATCTTTTGATTCTATTTTTCCACTAACTTGTTGAGGTACCCAGGTAGATGTCCTGTGAAGTAAAATGAGGATATGCTCTCATTTCCCCTTCTTTTAAATTTTACCTTAATTGACTTAACTTTTTCTCTCCATTCATTATGATTTCACTAATTCGATCATACATTCTATGAATCTTTATGTTTCAGCACTTTTTTTGGTGCTCAGTATATAGCAATGAACAACACAAATAAGTCCTAGCCTACATAATACTTATGTTAGATACAGACATAGTAGTTGATTGCTATTTACAAAAAACATAATACTTCATTTCCCTCCCAATCAATTTCTCATTTATGAATGTGTTCACAAAGGAAACCTGTCTGTTTGCATTTTATTTGAAGGTGCAATATAAAATTTCTATATAGTTCTGAAAAGGAGAGTAATGGGGTCTGATTTAAACTTTTAAAATTCACACTGGCTTTTGAGGAGAGAAGAGAATTTGCAGACCCAGGAGTAAGGGCAGAATCACAGGGACCAGTTAGAAGCCATTGCATTAGTCTAGATAAGGGATAACAATGACTTGACTAAAATGCTCATGTCGGAAATAGAGAGAAGTGTAGATATTCAGGATTTTGGAGAAATCCTGAAATTTTGAGAAATTCTGGAGAAAGAGCTATCAGGCCTTCCCACTCTGTTCTTGCCTTCACACAGACACACACAATCACACTACATCCTATCCAGGTTTATCAATTAGCATAATTTCAAGCCACAAGTAACAGATACCTCAAATCTAATTGGCGCGAATAACTGATTACTAGTGAGTCTGAAGCTTAAAAGTGTTTTATAACTAATCTCTTGTCAGATAGTTTGCTTATTTTTCTGGTTTAGTCTTTTCCCCTTTTTTATCAATTAATAAACACTCTTAATATATTTGGGGTGATTATGAAAATGATTTATTTTTCACATTTTTACTTGTCTTTAATTTTCTTAACAGTTTTAGCATTTAGATATTTTAAATAATATATAGTCAAATATAAAAACATCATTTTGAAATCTTTCAATTTTTTCTTAGAAACAATAATCCTATGTATATAGAAGATTAAATATATTCATACACATTTTCTTCTATCTTAAATATTTATTCATTTTTATTATGATATTATAGAAATATTGTAAATATAGATACAAAGTAAACAAAATTATCTTTAGAGAAAGGCAATAACTGCCATTATTTGGTATTTATGATCCCAGATTTTTTTTTAGCAATGATATACTGTAGACTGTTTTTTAACTTGTTGTTTTTACCAGATAATTTATATTGTACATGTTTATATCATTTTATATTTTTATATAACATTATTTTAATAATTTCATGATTTGGTTTTATTTGACTTAGACTGTTCATATACTTTTTTTTTTGACATTTTTGATTTTGTGCTATTGCAAAAATGTTGCTTGGGTGCCTTGGTAATGAAATCTTTATGGACATCATGATTATTTCCTTAGTGTCTACCTCTAACATAAGTATGCATGTCCCCTGACATATATCCATTTTAAAACCTCTTAACAGAGCAATACAATAGTAATTTTGAACTTGGACTATGTAGCCAGGCTGCCTTAGTTAGGATCCTAGTTCTGCCACTTACTGGCTAGGTCACTTGGCTATGTCACAATCTCTCTGTGTCTTTTCTCTCACTTATGCACAGCTGTAATAGTACCTACCTCAAAATTGTCATTTATTATTATTATTATTATTATTATTATTATTATTATTATTATTATTTACTGCCAAGTTGTCCTTCTAAATATTGTAACTGTTTACAATCTTAACAAAATATCTAAAAATTCTTATTTATAGAGGCTCTTTTATTTTAAAAAATCCCATTTGACAGTTTAAAATGTGTTACTATTTTAATTTGTATCTATTTAGCTTTCTAGCAAGAATGAACATTTTAAATGCATATATTGACTACTGATTTCTATTCATTTCTGAATTGTTCACTTAGACACATTTAAAAATTTTCACTGGTATATTTCCCTCCTATTTTTCAATAAGATTTTAAAAATGTGTTGATATTAACTCATAAACCATGTGCAAATATTATCTCCTGTCAGTTGTTTGCCTTTGTGTTTTGACCTAAGTTTTATATAGTCAAAAAACTACAAATATTCTGGGGAGTAAAAATTATGGCATAAAACTCTTTTATAATAAGATTTTCTTTTATCACCAGCCTGTTCCCTAAATTTCTTGAAACTTGTAGGCATTATAGGAATTAAATATAAATTTGACAGATTCAAGTTAATAATAAGGCAAAAGTCTGAGTGTAGAATTAAATGTTATTTTTTAAAAGAAAGAACAATTTATTTAGCAATATATCTTAAGTAGAATATGTGTGTGTGCTTGATATTATAATATTTAATATTTAAATTCATATATAAATTGATCTGTACAAACTACTGCACCAGTAGAAATACAGTTTTAACAGTTGTGGATTTAAAGTATGTTTAACTGTCTGGGGGATTATTAAATCTCCTCCTTCTGACCTATTTTTCTCAAAGAAATATGGAATTTCTTAAGAGAAAATAATTAAAATTACTCCAGAGGGAGTTTTTTTTCCTAATGTTTGAAAATTTGTGTATAACTTTGGTGGAGATTTCTATGTTTATTGCTTTCTCCCATCTGAGAACATCATATGTATAAAATTAAGATTTTATTTTCTGTTTTTAAAAAGATAGTCATCAGCATATTATATTTTTGTACATTTCAATAATGCATGAGTAGGTAACAAATGGCTATACATTCTTGGATATTTAATATTTTAAAATTGGAATTATCAATGAGATATTGTTTTCCTCATATAGCTTACAGAGTGTTGCTGATAAATAGCAAGACTACTAGTTGTCACACATTTATTTTTCATTTGAAATATTAGTAAGTTATTCTGGTTTAAGTAGAGCATTATTATTTTTAGATTTCTACATAGGCAGTCATGTTATCTGCGGATATGTGATTCTATCCTTTCCTTTTCTTTTTTTTTTTCCTTTTTTTCTTTTTTCATGACCGGCAACGGATTGCAACCCTCAGTGTCGTGCCCGTACCGGACCGGGGACCGGCAACGGGATCGCAACCCTCGGTGCTGCGCTCGCACCTCGCTCAGCCAGCGAGCGGCCGGTCTGTATGTGGGATCCGAACCCTCAGCGGGAGCGCCACCGCACTCCCAAGCGGTGCACTGTAGCAGTGCGCCACCGGGCCGGCCCCTATCCTTTCCTTTTCTGATAGAAATTATTTGTGTGGGTTTTTTTGCTATGTTACTTAGCATGAACTTTCAAGATAGTGTTAAATATGTATGGTGAAAATTATTTCACCTTAAAATTTTGCTGTTTTTTCTAGTTTAAGACATTTTTTGTTATGTTAAAGAAAAGCAGGGCTTTTTAAAAAAAATCAGGTTATATGAGAGTTCACTCATCACATTATAATTAAAAATTAAAATGAGAACTGTATACTAAACACTTCACATGCATGATCGCATTGGATCCTCACAACTCTGTAAATCAGGTACAATCCCAGTTGTACAGATTAGGATATTACATTTTAAAGAGTTAAAAAAACAAAACAAAACAAAAAAACCCACAACTTTTCAAGTACCATGTCTGAAAATGATTACTGAGTTTCAGAATCCTGCTTTTAAATAATATCCTATACTCTTTCCTTCTGGAGCATTTATAAACATAATTATATTATTTGTTTCTCTTATCATTGTACTGAATAGTAATATCTAAAATTTCTACTTTGCATTCCCTCAATTGGCCATGTAATTGCTCTGTATTTAGTGTCAGAGTTAAGTAGGTAGCCCTTATTTATGATATATTAAATTATATACCTATGTGCTGGTCCTGTGTTTGTTTTGTTTGACTTTAGAAACAAGAATTCATGTATATTACACTTGTGAGTTTCATTTCCCTACCTTTGTTTTCTCTGGTCCACACTCCAATCTGCTATTTCTACCACATCGAAATTAAACTGTACTTGTCCACATCATAAGTCACCTTCACCCTACCTGCCAAATTTAATGGTCAATTTACCATCTTTTCACACTAACTCTCAGCAGCCTTTCAAACGGTAAACCAATCCCACTATCTTGAAATTCTGTTTTCACTTGGCTTCTGAAACAAAACACTTTCAAGTGTTTTCTGTCCCTTATAGGCTACCTCTTTCAACTGTCTTTTCTGGGTTATCTTTCTCTTCCAAGCGTCCAAATGTTAAACTTTTCTTTTTTTCTTTTTTTTTTTTGTCTTTTGTCTTTTTCCGTGTCCGGCAACGGGATCGCAACCCTCGGTGTTGCGCCCGCACCTCGCTCAGCCAGTGAGCGGGAACCGGTCTGTATGTGGGATCCGAACCCTCGGGCGGGAGCCCTGCCGCACTTCCCAAGCGGCGCACTATCCAGTGCACCACCGGGCCGGCCCCAAATGTTAAACTTTTCTAAGACTCAATGCTTGGACTCTTATTTCCTCAAATTATACTCTCCCTTTATGTCATCTTATCTAGTCTTGTGCCTTTAAATGTCATCTATATGAGAACAATATTTAAATGTCTCCACTATCAGTTTAACCATTGAAACACAGACTAATTTATCCAACTAAATTCTTGATTCCTTCATTTGAATATCTAGTAGAAATTCAAAACTGGTATAGTCAAATGAAACTTCAGACAAGTATTTCTTTTCTTTTCTTTTTCTTTTTCTTTTTTTTCTTTCTTTCTTTTTTTTTTTTTT
>NW_007727752.1:208424-216988 GCF_000696425.1 Galeopterus variegatus | reverse complement strand
TTTTTTTTTTTTTTTTTTTTTTTTTTTTTTTTTTTTTTTTTTTTGTGGCTGGCCAGTACAGCGGGGTTCAAACCCTGGACCTTAGTGCTATCAGCACCACACTCTAACCACCTGAACTAACTTGCCAGCCCTAGACAAGTATCTATTTTAGTGACTAAAAATGAGAAAACTTGTATTTTATGTTTCCTTTGATTTTAGTATTTCCAACACTCTTTCACATTTCTTTCTCATATCATACTCTTTCTTCCCAAAGAATTTTCTTTAACATTTTGTATAGCTCAGATATTCTGGCAAAGAATTGTCTAAGATTTTGCTTGTCTGAAAAGGTTTTATATTTTGTCTTCATTTTTGAAGGATATTATTTTTTGGTATAGAATTCTGGGCTTGACTTTTTTTTATTACTGTAAGAATGGAACTCCATTGTCTTCAGAATTACATAATTTATGCTACTGTTCTTATCTTTGTTCCTTTGTATGTAACATGCTTTTTTCCCCTTCTGTCTGTTTTGCAGATTTTGTATTTATCTTTGGTTTTCAGAAGCTTTACTATTTGTTTCTCTTTGTTTGGTATTTGTTCTGCTTGAGTTTCTATGAGCTTCTTGGATCTATGGTTTTTATATCTTTCATTATTTTTGGAAAACTCTTTGTTATTGTCTCTTCAAATACTTTTTTCTGCCCCCTTTTTTTTCTCTTAGGATTTCAGTTACATGTGTATTAGATAATTAAATATTATTCAAGAGCTCCTAGATGGTCTCTTTTGTTTTGTATTCTTTTTCTCTTTATTTTTTAGTTTGAAGATTTAAAAAAATAATGTATACTGACTCACTTTTGAGGTAACTGGTGCTTTTATTAAGGTAACTCTATGATGAACTCATAAAAAGAAATATTCATCTCTGATACTGTGTGTATGTATTTACAACATTTCCATTTGATTCTTTCTCATTTCTCTGCTGTAATTTCCCAATTTCCCATATGTTTATTCCCATCTTCCACCTTTTCTGCTGAAGCATTTGGCATATTAATCATAGTTATTTAAAATTTCCTCACAGATGAAGTGGATCCAATAATAGACATCTCAATGGATATATATACTCGTATATGATTCAATATTGTGTGACCTTTCCTTTCAAACTCACTTTCAGGACATGTATTCTAAATGGGTGCCGAGGAGACTGCTCTGTACTTCCTACTCACATGCCTGAAAGGAAACAACACTGTTTGTCTTCATCTCAGTCATTAAATGAGTACTTTGTGAAAAGAGTTTGGCGAATTTTAGAAGAGAATTTTAATTCCAATGGCATTAAAAAGAGCTCAAGCATAGTCTAAATTTTTCCTTCTTTCTACTTCTTTCCTTATTTTATTGTTTTGATATATACTGTTAGTACAATGCTGTGACTTCCAGTGATTCTCAGAAACTTAGTTCACTGTAACAATTTAGACTGTTAAGAGACCCAAACATTTGAAATATTTCTTAATGCAAATTGCCTCCATGGAGACCTATGTCCACAGCTGAGACAGTCGCAACTGAAAACTGTCATGCTTAATTCTCTGCAGTGTTATTTGTAAACACTGGCATGGTAAGAGGTATGAATATTATGGAATCACTTTTATCAAACACAATTGCAGAATCAGAATTTATTTCAGCCAATCACATGATCATAAATTGCATTTCCTTATATACCTTTGATCATAATAATAGAACAACAGTTTCTTAAGCAATAAATATCCCTAAATACTGCCTGGAATCAAGGGTAGTACTTTAACTAAAATTGTTTAATTAAATTGAGTAAGACAATCATGGATCAAATGCATTATTAATGTTATATGGTATTATTTATTTTTTTGCAGAAATAGGGAGACCTTTCTTGGGGGGCTTATTAAAACAATAACATCTCCTGGCTTCAGGTTCCTTAAGGATTAAATAGTTATTAGAAATATTAATGATTGTATATATGTGCTTAAAATAATATTTGACACAAAGCAATGGCTCAACGACTATTGACTAGGGGAAGAAGACCTACGTCTGTTTCATACGTATTTAGGCACTCTCGTCCACAAGTGCATGAGTCTTCAAGCAGTCAGCAGACTATCAAAGTAAACAGATACATATTTTTAATCCTTACATTGCACTTTTAGTTCAACAAGGGGAAAAGACATCAAAACACATTTTGGGTGGGGTGGGGAAGAAGATATAACAACTATACTTCCATGAAGTTGTTACAACAAGCAAACGGAAAGGACATTCTTGGGGGGGAGGGGAGAGAGGGAGGAGGGAGGGAGGTGTCGGTGACGGGCCATAATAATCATATACAGTGTATATTGACAAAATAAAAAAAAAAAAAAAAACCAAAAAAAATAAAATAAAATAAAATAAAATTTCCTCACTAATAATCTCACCATCTGATTAATCTCTGCATCTAGTTATATCAACTGTTTGAGCTCTTGATAATGGGTTGTTTTTCCTTGCTCTGTTTCACATCTCACAATTTTTTATTAAATGCTGAACATGATTTATTTGAGATTGAGGTAAACTGTATCCGTGGTTGAAAATGAGCATGCTTATTTATATGTCAGGCTGTTGGCATGGAAGACTGACTTATTCTAGTCTGGAGTTGAGTATCGCTGGGTTTTGTTGTTGCTATCATTACCTCTAGTGCAACACAGCCTTCAAAGTTCTCTGACAGTGGTCTGCTGTTGTCTTGTGGTCAGAGTCGGGGTGGGGATGACATAGGATTTTTATCAATATTTCTTCTTCACCGCTCCTTAGTTTTAACCACATCTGCATGTCTGAATCACTAAAAGGGCTCTTCTCAAGCTTCTTCTCCTCTCCCAGAAGTATAACTCTTGCTTGTTACTCAGTACAGGTTCGTGGTGCTGCAGGGGGGGCCTCTGTTGTCCTAGTCTAGTTGCCATCCTAATCTCACTCTTAGTGCACTTGGGTCTCAGGTTCTGGGCTTTCTCTGTATTCCTGCCCATCCATGCCAGAAAGTCTCTGTTTGGCTAATTGTGGAAAAGAGAGAGTTTACTGTCCTTCCCCTAGTGGTATCAGACCTCTGCTTAGCATTGGTATAGGATCCTAAGCCAGTGATGATGTTCTTTTCTTCCTCTAGAGGTAGAGGATTGAAAGTCTCTGTTTGGCTAATTGTGGAAAAGAGAGAGTTTACTGTCCTTCCCCTAGTGGTATAAGCAGACCTCTGCTTAGCATTGGTATAGGATCCTAAGCCAGTGATGATGTTCTTTTCTTCCTCTAGAGGTAGAGGATTTTTTTTTTTTTCAGCTTTCTCCAAGCATCAATGTTTCTCCAAGCATTTTTCTCTAAGGACAGCAATCTATCTTATAGTTGGAAAGACTTTCTATTTCTCCCCAAGAGAAAGATATTTTTCTTCTATCCATCCCCTAGAATCAGTCATTCTTTGCCTGTTCCCTGAGTCAAAAAAATTGCTGCCTTCTTCTGGTAGTCCATGAGTTTGCGTTTGGTGAGAGTGTTACACATATAATCCAAAGATGTCTTCTGAATATTGGGTCTATGTTGTTTATTTCTACACAGCAGACCATTAACCCAGAGCTCAAATCAAATTTCCAAACATCCAAATGCCTAAATATTTAATCCAAATAAGCATATTTTAGTGATTTAGAGCCCACCTGCTTTGCATACTCCATAAAATTGCACCCAACATCTACTAGCCATAGACAAACTCCAGGATTCTAAAACACTGCAAGCCACAGCTGCCTCTTGGAAATTGTTGTCCTAGGGACTTCCCACCATGCTGCTTTGTGGCATCTCATAGACACACAAGCCCTTCACCAAACACCCTCTCTTGCCCTTGCCCTTTTTCCCCTCTGGCTGATGATCCTGTGCCATTGTCTCTGGAATATCTCATGCTATGATAGACGCCCCTTCCTCCATGCAAACCTGTCAAAGTGCCACCTAAATAAAGCTCATTCTTTATTCTTGCCACCTTGTGGTCACACATTTTTCTTTCACCAGCCTTCAAATCCCTGAACTCACTGTAACAGGCAATGAAGACATGGTGATTTTTGGTGATGATTAAGAGACTCATATAAAACAGTCAGTAAAACAATTATTTGTCAAGTTGATTCTGGACATCCTTAAGTGGTTGGGACAAAAATTTGGAATGCCTGCATGTTAGTTTGGCATGGCATTGCTCTATGCTGTATTGCACTCTATATTTCTTATGGTATCCCTGCGTGCCTTATTAGCCTGATTGAGCAGTAGTACCAGTATTTGATCAAAGCCTCACCATTAGAACTGACTTTTGGGGTCAAAGACACTGAGTTGCCCAGGGAAAGTGGTCAGTGTACCTACCTGGGTCCTCCACTAAGAAGGCAATGGATGTTTGACCTGAATAGGAAAAGGGGAGGAGTACACACCTCTGGACAAAGGGTGGGCCACCCACAAGTCCATAACAAGCATAGTGGCAGGTGCTCCTGCAGCTGGGCCAGAGACAAGAGGATGTCCTTATTCTTGGGGACTTCCATGGCAGGTAAATGAGCCATAAGTCAGAGACATCAGGATGAGGCCAGTCTCCTAAACTTAGCTGGAGGAGTAGCCTTTGAAAACATCTAGCATGCCTCTGTGATACCCAGTGCTGCTGTTGTGATGCTATCGTTATGGCTTCTTCTTGGAGGGATATCAAACTGAGATTGCCAAAGTATTACTTAAAGTGAATAAAAGCCAGGTGATTTATATCCCTGTCCCTTCCAGAACTCCAAAGAATCAGCTGTCCTGCTGACCAGATACTTCAAACCACAGTTCATGTGCTGGACCTTGCTTGTAGCAGCTTCTCACTAGGAGGCCAGATGGAAAGGAGATAAGGGCCCAAAGTTTGGGGGAGATGATACAGAATTGGGGGGAAAACCTGAGGAGGAGGGCTGGTGCTCTCTAGATGAAAAGGATGTACACTGTCCCCAGGATGTTGACTGGGATAATTTACCCTCTGCTTGCCACTAACCACCCACAAAGTAACCAAAACAGAAAAGACAGAAGGGGAGGGCCAGGCAGGAGGGCAAGGTTACTCTTTGGAAGAGGAAACATGGCCTTTCTCTCACCCTGAGACTTAGTCTCTCTTTAAGGAGCTAGCCTAGGAAAGAAGTGAACCAGGGGCAGCTGGCTATATTGAATGTATCAGATGCAGAGTGAGTCCCACCTAACAGGAGCTAAATTTAAACAATTGGCTACTGTAGTAGTGGATACAAAAATGGTGTTCCTACTAGAGGATTCTGCTCAATTGGTGCAGTAGGTGGGGATGACCCACAGAGAAAGCTTTGGACCCTAGTTCACATATACCTTGCTGACATGGATGTTTATGGCTTGGAAAGCTGTGCGGTCTACGTTAGTTCTCGTAACAGCCTGGGCAGACTGTCAATGGAAAATGTTAGCTGAGGCCAAAGACCTCCTTCATAATTTGAGGGTGTTGGAGTGGGCTTATCAGGCAACAGATGGTGTATAGAGTGATGACTTGGCAAGTCTGGAGGAGGCTGAAATGAGTCCTGAGTCCACCCAGTTTGCTGGGGTGAGGGAGAGGGTGTCTGGAAAATATAAGTTCTCTTAACTAGCAAAGACGGCTAATGCTAAAACAATTCAAGGACCATAAATGCCCTGGATATAAAAGAGGCTCAGATAACCATGTCCCAGAACTTATTCATAAAAACTAAGCTAACGGCCCGAGGACTGGAACTCATGACTGAATCTCATGCCTGCATTACTTATTGGCTGAAGAAGTGGGGGTCTGTGCATTTGCTAACACATCTTGCTGTTGATAACACTCACCACATTTTATAGACAGCCTGGGACATGTTCCAAAGGGGTCATAATGTTACCCTATGGATGCAACGATTAAGCAAATCAAAGTCTTTTTTTTTTTTTTTAATCTATTCTGACTTTTCCCCACTAAATGGGCAGACTGGCTACCAATGGACTTTGAAATCCTAGTTTGTGCCTTATAGGATTCTGGGTCATTAGAACGCTTTGTCACTGGCTGCAAACTCAGGCCTTACGAAGTAACATATGACTTAGATTGTAAAACAACGTGGAGTAAAGGCGTGGACTGTTATCTACATGAGCCAAAATTGGCTGCTGTATGTTGGCTCTGTTTTGTTTACTTCTTCACACCAGGCTGGAACCACTTAGCTCAAAACCAGTCAGAGCCAAACACAAACTTTTACACATCCAGTTGCTTTAAATATAGTCAAAATAAGCATATTTTTTAGCCATTTTGAAACTGCCTTTGCATGTGTCATTAAGCTGTACCCAACACCTTCTAGATATAGGTAAGACAAACCCAGGGATTATAAAAGACCATGCGCTGTGGAACTCTCTGATCCAAAGGTTTCCCGTCAAGCTGGACACTTAAGCTCCCTCTCCAGTTCCCCTCTCTCCTGAGAGGTCTCTTGCCCTCTTGCCCCAGCTCACCTCACACACCACCAATGCATTGTCTCACGATGGTCTCGTGCTGTGAGGGAATTCCTCTCCTTGGGCAAACCTTTCAAAGTGCTGCGCAAATAGTGCTTGCTATCGTTATGGCTTCTTCTTGGAGGGATATCAAACTGAGATTGCCAAAGTATTACTTAAAGTGAATAAAAGCCAGGTGATTTATATCCCTGTCCCTTCCAGAACTCCAAAGAATCAGCTGTCCTGCTGACCAGATACTTCAAACCACAGTTCATGTGCTGGACCTTGCTTGTAGCAGCTTCTCACTAGGAGGCCAGATGGAAAGGAGATAAGGGCCCAAAGTTTGGGGGAGATGATACAGAATTGGGGGGAAAACCTGAGGAGGAGGGCTGGTGCTCTCTAGATGAAAAGGATGTACACTGTCCCCAGGATGTTGACTGGGATAATTTACCCTCTGCTTGCCACTAACCACCCACAAAGTAACCAAAACAGAAAAGACAGAAGGGGAGGGCCAGGCAGGAGGGCAAGGTTACTCTTTGGAAGAGGAAACATGGCCTTTCTCTCACCCTGAGACTTAGTCTCTCTTTAAGGAGCTAGCCTAGGAAAGAAGTGAACCAGGGGCAGCTGGCTATATTGAATGTATCAGATGCAGAGTGAGTCCCACCTAACAGGAGCTAAATTTAAACAATTGGCTACTGTAGTAGTGGATACAAAAATGGTGTTCCGGGGGGGGGGGGGGGGAATGCCCTTAAACTAGAGATTGAGAAATGAAAAAATGAAAGCAATGTAATTGGCTTTCAAAATGACCAAATAATCTTTGATTTATTATCTGTGATTCAGCTTTCATTTAATGAACATTAATTTTAGCATTTTACCTGAGCAGAATAATAGGAGTATCTTTGGAGTAGCCAGAATATAAGACATTCATGAAGTTTCAAGATACTTCTGTTTGGTTCGTTCTGCAGCAGTGGACATCAAACTCACTGCATTTTCTGTAGGAAACTATTGATGTAATAGGCCCTGCTGGGTGCTTATGGTTATCTATAAATAAATTATTAAACCTTTATTTTATTCAGGAAGTCTTTTTAACCTGTAACTATAATTTCATGCTGCATGAATACCTTGCATGGATATATGATAAGGCAGTACCCAAGTCTCTTATATGTCATGTAGTTTGTCTTTTGCCAAAAAAAATTTAAATGCTCCCCATATACTCTTGCTAAGGCAACGGATTTATTTTTTACATTGCCCCATGATGTAATTGCTTTCTGAATATACCACCGATGGGTGTTAACAAAACAATGTAGGCTTGTGATTTCTTAATTACTTAGAGCTTGCACCACATTTGTGTCATTGTCAACATGAATTGCATGACATAGGTTTAAAATCCTATTTTCCGTTCTATAAATATTTCTTCAGTGAAATTCACTCTGGTGCTAGCTATGTGGAATCAAGAAATCCCTCAGCCAGCAAGCAAAACAGAGGCATGGAGGAAATCATCTCACTCCACTGGGCTGTCAAAGTTTTAAAGTTTGGAAACGTTTGGGTAGCTATCTCAGTACTGTTGGTGACCTGTTTTGTTAGTTTTTCCTCTCTTGGAGTCAGAACAAATTTTGTTAAAGCACTTTCACAATATTTGTATGACAAATTTTGTTAAAGCACTTTCACAATATTTGTTGTCTTGAAATTTGATCAATGAAAAATAATGGTGTTTGAGGGTACTCTTATTTTCTTCTAATGTTTCATTTCTTCATACTATTTTTATTGTTTATCACTTTGGATGCAAGTAATTTACCACAGATACTCTGTATATGATTTTGAAAATTTTTCTCCTCATGTAATTTTGTCTTTTTGTCCATCCTCATAAATATGAAAATTCATAAATGTTTTTAATTAAGTTTCAGAGCATAGGTGGAATTAAGTAACTAAAATATAATAACTAAGGGTTATTTTACATAACATTAGAATTGCTAGCACGCCAAACTTTAGAATCATGATAACAATTTATCTCTATTTTTTATCAATTACTATTATTTAGACATTTAAATAAATATTGTTGCTTTGTATAAGAACTACAATGTTCTTCATAAAGTTAAATAATTCTGCATAGGCTATCTAGTATTCTGAAATTAAGTATAACTATATTACTCTAT
>NW_007727752.1:206092-208277 GCF_000696425.1 Galeopterus variegatus | reverse complement strand
GAATTTCACTCCAAGTTATGTCTAGAATGTTTACCCTCTTTTAATCATGAATATTTAGGTAGTAACAATAAATTTGAATGGCATGCTTATTCATATTACTGAGTTGTTACCCTGATTAGAGATAGTGGCATTGATGTATTAGGATCACGTAGAAATTCATAGCTACCAGTAACAGCTCTCTAGTAGATTTTCAGCTTCCCCCAAAGGTAGTTTTGCAACACAGCAGATTTTGGCAGGATTCCATGGCTAAAGCTGGATCCAATGCATCCTAATAACCAGGTGTTGTACTAAAAATAAAAGAGCAGATATAATTTTCTTATACCTAGAATTCACAAAAGTAGAAAGATGATGTGACACTATCTCAGCATCCATACTGGAAGAGAAGATGTTTGGAAGAAGTATCCATTTATTCTGCAAAGCTTTACTGAGCATCTTCTCTGTGTCATGCACATTCTGTTAGGCAATGGGCTTATAGTCCTAGAGAAAAGAGACCAAGGTCCCATTCTAGTGAGGTAGACAGACAATGAGCAGATAAACAATGAATGTTTTCTATAGCAAACCCAGTTTCTATGAAGACAAATAGCACAACTTAAAGAAATGGAAAGTAATTGTAGCTTCTATATTAGATAGTTTGATCAGGGAAGTTCTCTCTGATGATTTTCTGACAGTTGATTGTGCTCTATCTTCAGGATCATGTTGGTAAAGCCATGTTTTATCTCCTGTTACAGTTCTCCAAGAAATGCTTCAGAAGCTTGATCCCACTTGTTTAAAATCTCCATTGAAAGCTCTGCTCCTGTCTGCAGCTGACCTGGTGCAACAGTTCTGGCTCCCATCAAGTGGAAGGTTTTGCTCAACTGTAATTTTTCAGTCAGAATGGTGTAAGCTGAACCAGTTGAGATGACTATGATGTTGGCTGTTGTTTGTGCTGTTAATCGTTGGTCCTATTTACTTAGGGCATGGACAAGACTAATTTCTTCCTCAAAACTTGATGTGGATTTTCTCCTACTGCAGGCTTCATCTTCAACATTATCTTGTCCCATCTTAAAACTAAGTTATCCATTTGTTAACTGCTGATTTCATTGGGGCATTGTCCTCTTGAACTTTTTATACAACAGCAATGATTACACCATTCCACTACCCAATCTTCACCATAATTCAATGTTTGCTCTTGCTTCAGCTTTAGCAGAAGTCATGGTTCTCTGATAGGAGCTCTTTTCAAACTGGTGTCATCTTCTTCTTAGTGCCTCAGAATAGATCTTGTTCAAACATGTTACAATAAGTTAGTACAAGTTTATTCTGGCACAAAGAAATTTTTGCAAGCCATGCACAGTTTTTTCATAATATACATTTTACATGAACGTTTTGAAGACCCCTCATATATGGCAACGTTTTACATGTTTAATCATCTATATTCTGCAAGTGTGGCATTTAGGGCCTGTGAGCAAAGTGCCTACCATCTACTTGTAGTTTATGTTCAAGTGTAAGTTCAAACAAAAAAAAGAGTTAAAAAAAAAGCAAAAAGTCAACTCTGTAAACCTATCAGTCTAAAGCAGTAATGATAACATTATAAATTATAAATAAGACAATAAAATGCCTCAAACATCTGACCTTATGAGGTACTTCTCTCAGTAAAATGCTGTTGAGATTCTTAATCTGGATCAGGTTAATCAATCACATCATTATTCTTTTGTGTTTTCTGCTATTGTCTAGTTTACGACATGGATGTGCAAAACTATTTAAAAGAAAAAAGTCTTAAAATATCATTGAGCAACTTTTGGTTTCTGGTCCAGCATGTAAGGAGATTAGAAACTGCCACTCCATCCTAAAATATAAAAACCTGAAGAAACTGAAAAATCAATAACTCTTCTTAGATCCCTCAGAGAAGTCACAGGGAAAACTGCTGCCCTAAAATTGGAGAGAGAGAGGTATACACAGAGAATCACAACTTACTGGAGCAGAAAACCACCAGCAGAAGCCACCTTGGAAATGTGAACTGTGACTGACAAATTGCTGGATGCACAGTGTGGAGAAGTCTTGTAGTTAAAAATCTCAGAGGGACCCAGTCCTAGAGGGGCCCCTACTCTTTTACATATTGTACCTCCAACACCTCTATCAGCTTCTCACAGTGAAAATTAAATATAATTCTCCTGGGGGCCGGCCCGGTGGCGCACTGGAGAGTGCGCCA
>NW_007727752.1:203842-204926 GCF_000696425.1 Galeopterus variegatus | reverse complement strand
GTAATAGAAATGAAGAATGCCTTTGATAGGCTTATTAGTAAATTGGACATGGCTGAGGAAAAAAGTCTCTGTACTTGAGGATATGACACTAGAAACCTCCAAAATTGAAAAGCAAAAAATAAATAAATTAAAAAAGTAAAAGGAAAAAATGGAACAGAATTTCCAAGAACTATGGGATAACTACAAAAGGTATAACATACACACAATGGAAATACCAGAAGGAGACTAAAGAGAGAAATAGAAGCAATATTTGAAGCAATAATGACTGAGCATTTTCTCAAGTGAATGTCAGAAACCAAAACACAGATCCAAGACGTTCAGAAAGAACCAAGCAGGATAAATGCCAATACAACAAAAAACCCTTACACATAGCACATCTGTAGGCACATTTTATTTAAAAATGGACTTTGATTAGTTTAACGTACATTGTGAGCTCTCAGGCAGCAACTAAAAAATGTTTTTAAAAAAATTAGTGTAATTGATATGCTGAGAAAATAAGAGAAAGTCATAGAAAACGATAGCAAATATGGTAAAGAAAATGTGGTGTATATACACAAATGAATGCTGCTCAGCCATGAAAAAGAATGGAATCTGGTCATTTGTGGCAACACGGAGGAGACTGGAAGACATGATGTTAAGCTAAATAAGTCGGGTACGGAGATATAAATAGTACATGTTCACACTCATGTGTGGGAGCTTTAAAAAAAGAAAATATTAAACTTTTAGAACTAGAGAGTAGAATTGTGGTTACCAGAGGCTGGGAAGAAGACGGGGGTGAGGAGGGAGGGGAAGAGGTGAATTAAAGGGTACAAAGCTGTAGGTAGATAGGAAGAGTAATTTCTGGTGTTCTATGCTGACTAGAGCTAATGATATTATATCGTGTATTTCTCAATAGCTAGAAAAGAGGATATTGACCTTAATCACCACAAAGGTAAATGTTCAGGGGATGGATATATCTATGCATGTATTGGAATGACACACTGCACCCCATAAATATGTATAATTAAATTTTAATATAAGAAAAATACAGTCTATACTAATCCACTATGTCAATAACCACTTTGAATATCAATGATCTAAATGC
>NW_007727752.1:200788-202808 GCF_000696425.1 Galeopterus variegatus | reverse complement strand
TTGCCGGTCACGAAAAAAGACAAAAAGGAAAAAAAAAAACAACACAGAAGTCACTACATAAATATCAACCAGAACAGACTTCAGAGCAAGAAAAGTTATCAGGAATAAAGAGGGACATTACAAAATAATAAAGTGGTTTGTTCTCCAGGAAGACATTAATTCTTAATGTGTACGTGTCTAACAACAGAGCATCAAAATATGTGAGGCAAAAACTGATATAACTGCAAAGAAAAATACATGAATCCACTATTATAGTTGAAGACTTCAATACTGCTTTATTAGATATAGACAGATCCAGCAGGCACAATATCGCCAAGGACATAGTTGAACTCAACAGCACCATCAATCAACTAAAAATAGTTGACGTTTATATGCTACTTCACCTGACAACAGCAGAATACACATTCTTCTCAAACTCACATGGAACATTCACCAAGAGAGACCACTTTCTGGGTCATAAAACACACCTCAACAAATTTAAAAGAATAGAAATCATACAATTTGTACTCAGGCCACAATAGAATTAAACTAGATATGAATATCAGGAAGATAGGTAGAAAAATCCCCCAAATACTTAGAGATTAAACATAGCTCTAAATAACACATGGGTTAAAGTAAAAACCTCAAGAGAACTTTTTAAATATTTTGAACTAAATGAAAATGAATATATAACTTGTAATTTATAGAATGAAATGCATGTATCAGCATGGGTTAAAGTAAAAACCTCAAGAGAACTTTTTAAATATTTTGAACTAAATGAAAATGAAAATATAACTTGTAATTTATAGAATGAAATGCATGTATCAGAAAGGAAGAAAGATCTACAGTCAATTATCTAAGCTTCCATCTTAGGAAACTAGAAAAACAAAAGTGCAAAGTAAACAGAAGAAAACAAATAATAAAAATTAGAGCAGAAATCAATAAAATTGAAACAGAAAATCAATGAAACCAAAGCTGTCACTTTGAAAAGATCAATAAAAGTAATAGGCCTCTAGATGGCTAACTAAGAAAAAAAGAGACAGGAAATAAATTACTGATATCAGAAATTAAGGAATGGACATCACTACAGGTCCTATGAACATTAAAAGGACAATCAAGAAACACTGCAGACAATTCTATGCCCACAAATTTGATAAGCAGATTAAATAAATTCCTTGAAAGACAATCTTTCAAAACTCACACAAGAAGAAATAGACAATCTGAATAGGCATATATCTACTAAAAAATTGAATCAATAATTAATAGCTATCCAAAACAGAAAACACCAGGCCCAGATGGTTTTACCACTGAATTCTTCATTTAAGATAGAAATTATACCAATTAGCTACAATCTTTTCCAGAAGATGAAAGAAGAGGGAACACTTTCTAACTTATTCTATGCATTACTCTATTACCAAAACCAGACAGTGACATTACAAGAAAAGAAAATATCAGATAATAAAAAAGATCGGTGGTTGTCAGAGGGTAGGAAGGAGGGATTGTTGAATAGGCAGAGCACAGAAGATTTTTCAGAACAATGAGACTATTCTGTATGATACTGCATTGGCAGACTCATGTCATTATACATTTATCAAAACCTATAGACCGTACAACACCAAAAGTAAACACTGTGGTGCCGGATGTTGACAGTGGGCGAGATTGTGCCTGAATGGCTACCGGGACGATATAAGAACTTTCTACACTTTCTGCTCAATTATGCTGTGAGCCTAAAACTGCTCTAAGAAATAAAGACTTTTTTAATGTACAGTAAATTTTCAAGGCACTTTTCAAGGTGTTTTTGGAATTGTTTATGAATTTTTGGCTAATTGCTATTTCTTGGCAGCTTCTGAACGTAGCGGCATGTGTGGTGGTATGGGGGATACTTTTGAGTTTTTGGTGAAGGCTTTCTGACTTTCTTCTTACCTTCTCCTCTCTCTCCCCACCCCTCATCTTTTGGTCCTGAACTTATTCTTACTGGTAAACTATAGAATGTACTGCTTTCGAGTGCCATGGTGGCGTCAGACTGACTACATTCAAATCC
>NW_007727752.1:198479-199522 GCF_000696425.1 Galeopterus variegatus | reverse complement strand
AGATAAGAGCAATCTCAGAGAGTTGTTGCAAAGATTAAACAAGATTCAGAGTGCCAAGCACCAACTGAAAATGTTAGTTCGCTTTGCAATATCCCTGTGGTTCTCTTCCCTTTGGCTTATCTGCAAAGAACGTATCTCAATTTCCAAACTATCCCAAACATCCATAGTTGGCAAGGCATAATATATTCGGTGCAGAAAGGCCCTATTTTTACATTCTGTTTTAATGGGACACATATTCTAGTGAAGCTAAGGCAAATATAAAGATAGATGCACATACCTGAGAGTAGAATTGTGCTAGAAACATAAAAATGTTCAACCATCATCGTATTTGTGTGTGCTCGTGTATGTGTGTATCAAAGAAGAGTGGAAAGAGAGATGAAGACAAAAATAAACCACCCTCTATCAGGGAAGGGGACTGCGTCAAGTACTTCAAGCAGGCATGCATGAGGGTGGATGGCCGAGTCAGTGAATGGAGCCCCCAGATAGAAAGCAGAATTCTCATGCATGCTTCCTGAGTATTCTCCAGAATGGGAGCATTTCCCCCTGGCTGGGGTCAACGTGTATATTTGAAATAGCCATCAGGAAAGAATCAGCAGGCTTTACAGTCAACAAAGCTGACTGGATTTATTACACTGTTACTTACCGGCTGTGTGCCCATAGCAATTTCACATACGTGAACCTGAATTTCTTCATCTATGAAAACAGGAATCATACTCATTTCACAGCGTTATTGAGAGGACTACGTGAGACACTACATGTGCATAGAAAAGATACATGTTTGTTGGTTGACTATAATCAGGAAGCTGTGTGTAAGCTTGTGAGACGACACCAGTGTGCAAGTGGGAGGACAATTCCTCAACCCCTTGCTGCTCTATGTTGCTGCAAGGGAAAACCCAACTTTCATATCAGCACAAATTAAAGCATGGCTAATTCACTTAATACGAATAGATGATTGCAGAATATCAAGTGCTTTATGTTTATAATTTCCATGTCAAGAAGAATGTTTATAGGTGCAAATTGATATGCATTTCTGAGCAGACTCT
>NW_007727752.1:196130-197777 GCF_000696425.1 Galeopterus variegatus | reverse complement strand
ATTTCCATGTCAAGAAGAATGTTTATAGGTGCAAATTGATATGCATTTCTGAGCAGACTCTCGATAAGAAAGTAAATATTGAAAGTGTTTCTAGTGAACATTAGAAATGGCCGTTTAGTCCTGTGTTCTGTCTCCAACAGGGATTTTTTTGTGAAAACACATGACTATCTTTTTGATGCTTAATGAACTTATTCTATAAGTTTAAAGAGTTCCTTGCACCCAATTTTAAGTCCTTTTAATAAATATACGTGGCTCTATCATTGA
Organism: Galeopterus variegatus; assembly: GCF_000696425.1. NCBI lineage: Eukaryota > Metazoa > Chordata > Mammalia > Dermoptera > Cynocephalidae > Galeopterus > Galeopterus variegatus. Next base: position 197,513 of record NW_007727752.1, on the reverse strand, counting down.
TTTATTTATCTCATCCCTTAAAGATCTTCTTTTCTTTTCTTTTTTTTTTTTTTTTTTCCTTTTTGTCTTTTTTCGTGACCGGCAATGGGATCTCAACCCTCGGTGTTGCGCCCACACCTCGCTCAGCCAGTGAGCAGCCAGTCTGTATGTGGGATCCGAACCCTCGGCGGGAGCGCTGCCACGCTCCCAAGCGGTGCACTGTAGCAGTGCACCACCGGGCCGGCCCCTAAAGATCTTCTTTTCTGAAGAGAAGAAGAATAGTACAGGATAGGGTGGCACATTTGTGGCACAAGTATCACAGCTCTCCCCTCCTATGCCCACAGCAGACATCACTAATCAATAAAGGAACTCTTTGCTTTAGAATCCTTCCCACCTGGGTGTTTCAAGCAACCACTACAAATATGTTTGGCAAGTGAAATGAAACACTGAAATGAAATCTATATGTCATCCTGTTCACAGGGAAAGGAAGAATGTGCAGATAGTAAATAGGATCTCAGACACATCCCACAACCTGTCCAAGACTCACTTTTCACATCTGTAAAACAAGAGAATTGTGGTGGCTTTGTGATGTGTCAGCTTGGCTAGGCTGAATTACATTTCCCAGAATTTCCTTCCCTGTGTGTTTCTAGTTAGCAGTGGCCGGAAGAGAGATTTTTGTGGGAGATTTGGGGGATGGAAATGAAGTAGCAGCCATTTTATTGATCTGCTGATTCACTTTGCTGTCATGAGAGCTGATGGGCCCATAATTGCTCCATCCTGCCTCGATCCACTTTCCATTCTCCAAGTCCTGGGCAAGGTGAGTGTGTTCAGCTCTGCAAAAAAGGGCCCCAGCTTCTGCGAGGTATTCTCATCACCACGTTCAGAGGCAACAAGTACTGATGTGAATTTCACACTGTCCTGCATCTTGGGCTTGTGGGCTCCCACTTGATCTTGCTCTCACTCATCTCATACCCACATTCCCTTCACAACTACCTGTCCTGTGAACTTCTGACTCTAACAGACATGAAGACCACAACCTTACAGAGACTCTCAAACCAGAACCACAGTAGCATAAGATCAAGTCACTGTAACAAAGCCGTATATAGATGCTCCTCAACTTCTGTTGGGGTTAGGTCCCAATAAACCTAGCATAGGTTGAAAATACCATAAATTGAAAATGCATTTAACACACCTAACATCATAGCTTAGCCTGGGCTACCTTAAACAGCACACATAGAATATCTGTTGTTGACCCTTGTGATTGTGTGGCTGACTGGGAGCTGCAGCATATCATGATGAGAGAGATTGCATATCCCCAGCCTGGGAAAAGATCAAAATTCAAAATTCAAAGTAGGGTTTCTGAACGTATCTTGTTTTTGCACCAGTGTAAAGTCAAAAAATTTT
>NW_007727752.1:182997-195971 GCF_000696425.1 Galeopterus variegatus | reverse complement strand
TAACATCATAGCTTAGCCTGGGCTACCTTAAACAGCACACATAGAATATCTGTTGTTGACCTTTGTGATTGTGTGGCTGACTGGGAGCTGCAGCATATCATGATGAGAGAGATTGCATATCCCCAGCCTGGGAAAAGATCAAAATTCAAGATTCAAAGTAGGGTTTCTGAACGTATCTTGTTTTTGCACCAGTGTAAAGTCAAAAAATTTTAAGTCAAATCATCATGAGTCAATGACCATCTCTGTATCTTAGTGATTCTGTTTCTTTAATTGAACTCTGACTGATTCAAAAATTAAAATCACATGTCAAATAATTTCTAAAATTCCTTCCAGTTCTCCCCACCCTCTTACATATGGGAGGCCCAAATTAGGGAGTGGTTGGGAATCCTGATTTTGTAGTCTACGCTAACCCAGGTTCGAATATTAGCTCTGATATTTGCTGTTTGTGTGTCTTTAGACAAGTTTTAAACCCATTTGAACCTCAAATTTCTTGTCTGTATTAATAATAATAAGCGATAATAACATCTACCCCATCACATGATCATTATGAGGATTAAAGAAAATTATGTTTATAGAATTCTTAGCATAGTGCCTGGCAGTCAACAAATGGTAGCTTTAAAAAACTAAGCATACATTTTTAGTTTACTACATCTTTAATCAGCAGAGGGTGCTAAAATAATAAATCTAAAATTTATGTGATGAGTTTAACTGTGAGTAAGCCACAACAAGAAGAAAAAATCAAAGTAATTGTATTGACAGAAAAGCATACTGCTTACATATACACTTTATTTTCTTTTTCTTCAACATGTAATTTAATATTTGAATAACAGTTCATTAATTTTTTAAAAAATTAGTTGTTTTGTATTTTGAAGCAAAATTCTTATCTCTTGGTTACTTCTTTCTTATGTGGTTCTAAGTCAATGCATATCAGTGTCATATAGTGGGAAGTCCACCCACAAGACTTCAAAAGTCCTGGATTCATGCTTGATTTTGCTTCTTCTGGCAGGTGATTTTCACAAATAATGCAGCATTACTAAAAACTGCTTCCTTATCTGTTAAATGAGGATAATACCTCCTCTGAATACCTGTCTTAAAGGGTTGCCACGAAGGTTAAATGTAAAAAAAAAAAAAACTTCAAGTGTATGATGATATCATGACTATTAGATATGTTCTTGTTAGAGTCCAGTTTGAACTCTTCTTCTGGCTCTGTTCAGCCAAAATAGCAATTCTATTTATGCTCCACTTTATGGAGATGACTCAGGGAGTATAAAGTCCAAAGAGAAGTCTTACTCATACTGACAAAAATAATAGTAATGTAACATATTATTGATTATTTAACCATGTGGGAAATGGGGAGAGAAAGAGCCAGAACCCCCACATTCTCCCATTATACTGTGAGATTGTAGTTGTTTATTTTGAGTAAATGAATTACTGAATGCTAGCACCAAGAAATAAAGTTAGCAAACATTTATTCAATACTTAGAATGGTCAAAATACTTGACTAGATGTGACAAGAGCTCCAATGATAAATTCAATAGAGTCTCTGTCCTCAAATAGCAAGGGACCTAACAGAAAATAGATGGGGTCACATGTACAAATACATAAAATTCACAATAGAAAGTGAATGTCCGCCTCCATGGGAAACCCCAGTTTAGGCAATCTATTTCTTTCTCACAAAGGGCATTTTAATATGATTTTATACTTTTACTACCGCGTTTACTAAAATTGAACTAGCACGTTTAATTGAACTCCAAGTTAGGCAATTAGTCCAAAGCTTGATATCTTGATCAAAAAGAATAAAAACAGAGAATGAAAAACGAGATGGCTCTACTGCATGTGTCTCTTAGTAAGGCTATTTGAAAGGCTGGAAAGAGATGATCAAATTATACAAATCTATTCCTTGATCTTATTTGTGTTGAGAAGAACACCATTTTTGATAAATGTGGGCCATTTAGATAGTGGCACTGCATAATATGAAAAAAGGAAATTTTTTAGAGTACTCAGCAATATTTTAGAGAGGAAGGCTAACCTTAGTAGTAGGAAATGAGAAGTTTTAGTGGGAAAAAAATGTCCTCGATAATTTCTTATTTTCGTAGCTCAGATATGGTAGATCAGCTATTAAATCAATATCTGGTTTACCTCCACTAAACCTAGAGGGCATATGGGTCTCTAATTTACTGTCCTGACATGCAGGGAGTCATCCATTCCAGACCTCTCCAACATCTGCCTCCCAATCCCTGGAATACTTTCTTGTGAATTAAGATCCATTTTATTTCTTTTAATTATATCTTCTGATTTGTTATTGCTGCTTATAGAGGAATATTGTTGATTTTAGTTTGTTAATTTTTTGAAATATTTTATTTCCAATAATTCATCAATTCTCATGGGTTTTTAAAAATTGTATTTCAGATTTGTAGAATATAACACACACTCAAAAAGTGAATAAAGAATAAATGTTCATACAACAAATAACTAAAATAAATATCCATATAGCCAGCACATAAGTAAAAATAAATAAATAAAAGAAAGAAAAAAAGAACATTGTCAGTATCTCAGAAGCTCTTCAAATATGATTTTCCTGGATTTTCTACATAGAAAATCAAATTGTTTATAACAAAAATTTTGTTTCTTCCTTTCCAATTATTTTGTCATTCTTTCTTACTATGTTGAGCTGCATAGAACCTAGATTATTATATTGACTAACCATCTGTTTTTCTTGGAGCCATATTTAAGTGATGTGAAATCCAAGTCGAACTTTGAGATACTAGATTTCCCCAAGACAGGAACTGGCTGGTGGCATCTCTTCTATGGTGGTTACAGAATCCCGTTTAATACCCTGGATTAGGAGTGAACATTTTTAATTTACTTCAGCATCAGTAGTTTTCATTTATTAATTATAGAATTTTCTTATTTTTTTATTTACCAAATGTTAATTTAGCAATTAATAAATGAACCCATTCATCAAAAAGCATATAATGTAGCTGGAGAGATAAAACATGTACACATATAACTTACAAAAATTTTACTCAATTTTTAACAATGGTGCAGTAATTAAATAATGATCCAGGCAGTAAATGCTTTGAGTTTTCTGCTGAGGTGATGTGTAGAGAGAGAATTGATTTACAGCTAGACCCCAAAAGCTTGATCTTTATCTCCAGGGACCCCTGGATGTCTGGTTTTAATTCTGTCCAGGACAATGGGAGTGGTATTTATAATGTGCTGTTTAAGATACGAAACTCCCCTGGTGACCCCCAGGGTCAGTTTCTTTACTGAAAATTTGCAACTGGGCTGACCAGTTTAGTAAAGTAGCTTGACTACTTAAAAAGCCACTGAGAGCTTTTGGGGGGATTGCACAGATCTGGCTTCAGCCAGAGGCTCAGTCTGTACTGAGATATAGGGCCCTGGGGAGTTTGCACCCTGGGGAAATTTCTGGAGCCTCCCTTGGTCATCTGCATTTTCTTTCTACTGCTGCCCTGTATCCTTTGCCTTTAAATAAAACTTCACTTGAGTATATTCTATAGAGTCCTGGGAGTACTTTTCAAAATTACTCAAACTGTAGAACATCATACATTTAGACTTAGCAACCCTTATGGGACATCTGAAGTGACCCTCCACCATCTGTAATTTAGATAATAATAGCTAAGGCATTGTTTAAAAGAAAGAAAGATGAAGTAAAGGGTGAGGGAATGAAAACATTGTTTTCAGTTGGTTTCTGACCTCCCACTTCTAGGCTGAGGTCAGAGAAATATTCCATCCACTGATGGGTAGAGAAGCATCTGTAGACCAGAGCCAAGGAAAGTAGCTAAATGGGTAACAAAAGAGGTTTAAAATGAGGGGAGGTCAGCCAAGAATTGGTGCCTGGGCTGCTCCTATCTGTTCTAGCTAAAGTGAAGATCACAGATGCAGAGTGCAGCTGGTGGAACCACGGTGCCGGGGCCTGTGTCTGTCTGCAGGGAACTAGGTGGATGCTTGCATTGATTGGAATCTGGTCAGTTGTTAAAGCGTTAAGCTACTTTTAAAATACATCTTGCAGCTCTTTTTTACAATTACTTTTGAAATAGAAATTGTGTTTGAAGGATCAGAGATGACTTCATGTTCCATCTTACTCAGGATTCTAAACTGGCTTGCAGCTTTTACAGAAATGTGGTTTGAGTGGCAAATTCCCACTCTGTTAAGTTGCATAAAGGCAAGAGTAAGTGGTTCATATCTTGAAAAGAGGAATTGCTGAACTCCTCTCTTAGATATTAACAGGACTACTCCACGGCCACTGCCACGTTGAAGATGCAAGTAACTTTACATTGGTTATACAACTCTAATGTCTAATGCTGTGACTCTGGAACAGGCAATGACTGATGTGATAAGAGGAGCTCCAACTACATGGGCTCCTTGGTCACCTGCATTGCTGGGGGGACGAGATGATGTGAAGGAAACTGCTGCAGATCTCCTTACTAGACTCCCAAACGGAGTCTAATGATAAGGAAAAGATTAGGATTATTCAAAAGAAATGAAAAACTAAGAACATAAGGAATAAAAAACAAACAAAAAAGTAAAATAAAAACCTGGGAAAATTGAGCCAGGCAGAAACGTTTTACTGTTGAGGAGGAAATATTCTCAGTCTTTTGGATATTAGCCATCCTAACTGGAGTGAGATAGTATCTCAAAGTGGTTTTGATTTGTATTTCCTGAATGCTGAGTGACTTTGAGCATTTTCTCATATGTCTACTGGCCATTTGTATATGAAAGTAACAAATGCTGGAGAGGTTGTAGAAAAAAGGGAACCCTCATACACTGTTGGTGGGACTGAGAAATGGTGCAGCCTTTATGGAAAATGGTATGGAGGTTCCTCAAACAATTACAGATAGATCCACCATACCGCCCAGCTATCCCACTGCTAGGTATATACCCAAAAGAATGGAAATCCTCATGTCAAAGCAATACCTGCACTCCCATGTTTATTGCAGCACTATTTACAATAGCCAAGGGTTGGAATCAGCCTAAATGTCCATCATTGGATGAGTGGATAAGGAAAATGTGGTATATCTACACAATGGAATGCTACTCTGCTATAAAAAAAAAAAAATGAAATTCTTCCATCAGCAGCAACATGGATGGACTTAGAGAAAATTATGTTAAGTGAAATAAGCCAGGCACAGAAAGAGAAATACTGCATGTTCTCACTTATATGTGAGAGCTAATAGAAATAAATAAATAAGTATACAAACAAATCAATGGTGGGGGAAGGCATACCGATCACAATAATTCCTTGAACTTTTCAAGATAATTGAACAGATATGATGTTGATGTAGGTGAGAGTGGGGAGTGAAAGGAGGGGAAAGGAGTTATTGGTAAAGGGACATGAAAATCAACTACATTGAATATTGATAAATTAAAATTTTAAAAATAAATAAATAAAAGGAGGAAATAGATGGAGTAGCCACCGAAATGTTAGTGGATTGCTATGTATGATTATAAAAGCTCCAATACCAATGTCTCAGATTATAAAATGGTTGAGATAGATTCACTCAGTTTTTCCTAGTCTTGAGGGATTAAAATTTTGAGTACTACACAAAAGAGGAGTCTAAAATCTCTTCAGAGCCTATACCAATGTAAAATGTATAAAGCAGAGAGGATTACGACTCTGAGGGTTGGGAAAGTCCACATTTCTTGAAACCCCATACCCCACCCCTGCCAGGGTCCTGACGCCACTTGCACTGGTGTGTGTCAAGTGGGCCATGGGTGGTGAAGAAAGTATTGCTGAACACTGGAGCCTCCACCTGCTAATGAAGTGTTAAAGGGCAATGCATTTAAATTAGAAGGAAATGGTGATATAACTACAGAAGGTTTGTGAGTAAAAGTATGGCTCAAAGTGGGGATTCACAAATGCAGACTCTGCATGATTGTTGCCTTAGTCTTATCAGAATGCATCATTGCAATGAATTTGATTTGTGAATGATCGTTCTTCCCTGGTCCAAATCACTGGGAAAGGGATTTCGTGCAAGTCTTCTCTTCCCCCTGTTTTAATTAGGCATGCTAGATAGAAAACCTTTAGAATTACCTGAGTCCATTCGAGTGGTTAATTTAAAACAATATAGAATACCCTGGACAGCATACAGAAATTTTGGCTTTAATTACAGATTTGTTATATCCAGTAATATTAGTATCTACAAATTCCTTATGTCATAGTCCAGTATGCTCTACAAAAAAAGCTGATGGATCCTGATAGTTAGCTGTAGATAATAAGAGAACCGAATAAGGTGGTGATCATTTTGGAAGTTTCTGCTCCTTGCTGTTTTTTGCTGACTGGAGCTTCTAGTAAAAGTCTGTTGCTGCCACCCAGCGGCAATAGCAAGGATTATGGATTAGGAGCTAATGAACTGTCCGTGTGATTTGGAAAATGGGCCTCAGGTGACTTGAGGATAAAAGGAAGACCAGGTTGGAGTACTCTGTTATGGAAAACCTCATGCACCCAAAGGGAGAATTAAAGTGGGACCTGCGGATGTCCATTAAAAAGCCCCTTTTGGAACTCTCATACACTGTTGGTGGGAATGTGAATTAGCAAAGCCATTATGAAAAACTATAGAGGTTTCTCAGAAAACTAAAAATAGAACTACCCCATGATCCAGCAATCTGACTACTGGGTATATATCCAAAGGGAAAAAAATCAGTATATTGAAAACATATTTATAAGTTTATTAAACTCCCATTTATTGCAGCACTATTCACAATAACCAAGACATGAAATCAACCTAATTGTCCATCAGCAGATGAATGGATAAAGAAAACATGGTGTATATACATGATGGAACACTATTTAACCATAAAAAGAGTGGAATCCTGTCATCACAGCAACGTAAAGGAGCTTGGAGGACATTATATTAAATGGAATAAGCCAGGAACAGAAAGAGAAATACTGCATGTTCTCACACCTGGGAAGCTAAGAGAGTTGATCTCACAGAAGTAGAGAGTAGAATAGTGGTTACCAGAGGCTGGGAAGAGGAAGAGTCAGGGAGGTATAGTGAGAAGTTGATTAATGAATGCAAAATTACAGCTAGATAGAAGTAATAAGATCTAGCATTCTATAGCACTATAGGGTGACCACAGTTAACAACAATTAATTGTACACTTTCAGTTAGCTAGAAGAGTGAATGATGAATGTTCTCAACACACACAAAAAAGATAAACATTAGAGGTGATGAATATGTCCATTCATCTGATTTGATCATTACATATTGTATATATGTATCGAAATATCACACAGTACCCCAGAAATATGTACAATTATTATGTGTCAGTTAAAAACAATTTTTAAAAAGCCCTCTTCTTCTTTCTGAGGAAAGTTGGACCAAAAATTAAACATCTTCATCCACACTTTGGGAGTGGGCTTTTGGGTACATGAATGAGGGATGAGCAGCCATAGAGGCATTCAGCAATGAAACAGCAAGGAGAAAGATGTATCCAACTATGTTCTTCAAAAGCTTGAACTGTGACTAAAATTGCCCTCTTTGGTAACAGGAACATCAAAGACTAAATTCAGCCTTAGACTTCAAACCAAAGCGATCTAGGCTCATCTACAGCTGGCAGGTGGATTGACAACTTTGTGGTGGATACCAATGGGTCTTCACAGGGATAGGTGTTCATTCTGGATTTATATTTGCATATCTGATAGCTGAAGCAAATTCCTCTGACTCTATAGAGGCAAAGAAAAAAAACATATTTCAATTTAGACTTCCTGCTTATATTTCATCTAATCAAACAATCAATTTATTGAAAGTGTACTGCAACATGGGCTAAAAAGCATCATACACAGGAAAGTTTACTGCCTACAAAGTAGTGGACTGACTCAAAATTTGAATGGTTAATTGAAACAGGTGCTTACTAACTTGGGGTGTGAAGGGATGGCTCCCATGACTAGATAAATGTGTGCTAAAATTTAACATGTGTAGAAGCAAAAAGGGTTTGCCTTTGAATAGATTGTTGAGATATTGTGGAGAAGATAGGGACGAGGAGACAGGGCATAGAAAGTTACATGAACTCTTCCTTTACATCAAGTATTTTTTTCTTTTTCTCTGCCTGACCCTGTAGTGCTGGGACTTGGATTGCATTTAAGAGTCCCAAAAGAAGAATCAATTGCTAACCATGACACCATAACAGTATCCCTAAAAATCACCATACAATTTCCAAAGGCAATGACAGGTGGTTGTTTCCCCTCACTGTCTCTGGACCTGTGTTGCTTTGTCTCCCATAGATTTGTCACCCATTTTCCCCTGGATGATGGAGCCACCAAAAATTACTCAAAGCCCCTCTTCTGAGCAGTGAGAAGCCCCAGAAGGGGGTTAATCTCCCAGAACCCTCAAGATAAAGGCATTCCTTTCATTTGGTAAATTAACCATGAGTTGGCGTTCTCTTCCCACATTTATTCTCCAGATCAGGAAGTTACAGGAAGAGAACACAGGTGGGGTTTTTGCTAAGTACAGTTTAACAAGTTTAACAATAGAAGCTGGTAACACGCAATTAAGTCGATCCACTAAAAAAAGCTTGATTTTAGCAAACATTCTCTTCTTACAGCAATTTCCCGGTATCTTTACATATCAATCAGTAACCTGTCTGTCTTTGATCCAGCAACCTTGCTGTGTTACAATTCTTTATCTTACAACAGAGACTATATAGCCTGGGGAAAATTTCCTGTCCTTTGCAAGGTTAATATTTGAAACTGCAAGGCTTTGGAAAACCAGGCCCTGTGAAGTACATTGCTTTATGGATACTCTACAGACCTGTTTCTGCTTTCCCACCCAGTAAACAAGACAGTCTTGCAAGCTTGTACTTACCCAAGCCTACTCCATTTGACTGAAATGGATAAAGAGAAAATCATTGGCAAAACTCATATTGTGACCACCTCTATGGGTCAGCTTGATGCTGAACCTTATGATTGCATTATGGGGGCAGGAGAATTGGGGTGAAAGTCAATAACAATTTAAATGAAGGGGAAGTTCCTGTTGATCTGAAGAGAGCATATAAATGAATGTGCTAGGAAGAAAAAGCTAGAACAAAGAACGTTCCTTCCTCTTAAACACATTTACAGATGCCCATAAGGGTGAACATGTTAGCTTCATTTGCTGGAATCTGGAGATCCAGGATGAGCTCCAGGGAATTAAAGCATTCCACATGGGTTTATCTATATGAAGTGTCTCAATGACATAGACAACATGCTGTGGAGGACACCTTTTGGGAAGTAACATTCAGGAAAAAGCCACACATCACTGATTAGCTATTAACCTAAATGATGACCTGTTGAGGAAAATATGATGAATATATATTTGTTGCATGTCCAGTTTGTTATAGTATTATGTACCTTAACATATATAATCCTTGTTTTTCTGGATGGACGGAAATCACCAAAATAAAAAAATACCTGTCAAACAGATACTGATGCCAGTTTAGGGTGACTTGGTGAGCTCATGTACCTACTGCAGGTAGCCCTGGTGGCTACCAAGGGAGCCTATGGGAAACTCTTTGGTATATCCAAACTAAAGTGTATTTTGGGATGACTTCAGATTACATAACATTATTGTGAAGAATTCACTATTTTGGTGTCCAAAATATGTACTCAAGTTATACTCAATAAGTAACCTATGGCAGCAGTGTATTTGGTGGATAAACGAACATTGACCAAAACACTCTAAAAGATCCCTGGGTGAAAGTGGCACAGGTCTAGGATTCCTAGAACAACAACAACAACAAAAACAAAAACAAAACATGCTGAAGAAACAAACTTATTGGCTAATATTGGCATATTAGATTTAATGTTATTTTAGTAGAAAGGGAATAGGTGACAAGGAGCTGGGACAGATAACCCAGCCTCAGAGAAGTGTATAAACAGACTTAACAGAAAGTTTGGCAGCACTCCCAGGAACAAAGGTGGAAAGGGCCTGCACATTGACCAGAGAGGCAATGAGAAGTACACTCCCGCAGATGGGAGGAGAGGCATGATGGCCTGGGATCATGGCAGAAACAGCACAGGGATGAGTGAGGCGAGACTTATGGTCTTCTTAGTGCATGGAAATTCCTAAATGGAGAATGTAATCTATACATGTGCTTCTTCACTGTCAAGGCCCCTTGCATCTATAAAAACAGGTGTACTCATGAGCCCAAGTACGGTGGGAGATCTGTGCTGACATTAGTAAGGATCCCATCTACAGAGAGTAGCAGCTACTCGGCTGTTTGCAGTAGTAGTTCTCGTTGTCCTTCCTTATGCAAGAATAGAGATCCAGTAACGCCGTTAACTTGTGATTTATGAGAGAAGTTGGAAATCGAAACCCATATCTAAAATTTCCATTAAAATGAAGTTAGGAAACAAACTTCTTTTCTATTTATTTATTTTTAATTTCTTAAATTAAAATATATTGATTATACGTATTTATGGGGGACAGAGTTATATTTCAATACATGTGTGCAATGTGTGATGATCAAATCAGGGTAACTGGCATGTTCATCATTACAAAACTTAATCATCTCTTTGTGACATGAACATCTGATCTCCTCTCTTCTAGCCATTTGATAGCATGCAGCAAATTATTGGTAATTACAGGTGCCTAAAAATAAGTAAATACATAATAAAATAAAACAAAATAAACAGATGTATTAGATAGTGAAGTAGGTTGGAACTGGAAGCCTATTAAACCTGACCAAGATATTACCAGTGGGGGAAAGATGGGCATTATTTAAAAATAAGACTCACAGAGAACCTGTGTCAGTAAAAATTTGTAGTATGAAACAGATCATATAGTTTTGCCCACAAGGGACTTAGAATCCAGAACTAACTGAGACTTGGCCCATGATTTATACTTCAATCCATTATTACTACATCAGATATATGCACAAGGTCACTTTTGCTGGGAAGGCTGGGGAAATACTACTGTGATTTTAACTGACTTGTTTTGTAATCATCTTAATCTAACTCATAATTTAATTGCTATTATGTGTAATTTTGGTATCATTGGTAAAGTTCAACCATTTTTTACTAAAACAATGATAATACTGATATTGATCAAATGTATTGAGAGGTTAAATTAAATCCTCCTCTAGATGTTCTTCCAGTGGGAGCTGATTGGGCTGAAGAGGAACTAGATTTAGTTAACAATGAATTAATTGTTCCATTGAATCTGTATATTGATACCCTTCATAAAGTTCACATATCAGTGACAGAGGAGATAAAATGGTTGTTAAACTTGTGCATAATTATCAACAAGTTTGCACTGGAATCTTCTGGAATTTTTGGTAAACTGAAAGGTTTCTTAAAGTTATACCCACATTTCTTTGATGATTCAAATAATTACTATTTTAGCAGTTGTTCTTTTTTTCGTATAAATGGTGTGAAAGATACGTTCTTTTTTTCGTATAAATGGTGTGAAAGATACGAGAGAAGGAACACTCATGAGCAATTTCTACTTAAAATGCCTTGACCAAGAGTTAGAGGGCAGGCTGTGGGAATGAAGCTGATTTAGAGCTGTACTAAAATCCCCTATTTCTATCTTTGGGGATGTATGGCTATCTGAATGTTTTTGATTCTTGGGCAAGATAAAGGCAATGGCATTTGTGATGTACTCTTTGGGATCTAAAACATCCTTGACAAATCCCAAAGTTACCTTCTTTACTAATGGTTAGGCAACTGGTCTAACTGGTTTGATAAACCTCATTTGACCCAAGGAGCCACTGAGATTTTTTTTTGGAGCACTTTCCTGAAGCGAAGATTCTTTACGCAGATCTTGGTGGTTCAAACCATGGACTCAGCTTAATCCTGGTGTGCAGACAGAGCCATGGGGAGTTTGGGCTATCAGATAACTCTGGGACCTCCAATACGTGTTTACATTCTCTTTCTCTTACTGTGATGTATCCTTTGCCTTTAAATTAATGACTCACATGAGTGCACTCTGTAGAGTCTCTAAGTCTTTTCAAATATCCAAACTAGATATATAGTACATATACACTGTACATGATGTTTTGTTGGAAAAGGTGGGATTCACCAAGGCAGTTCTAGTAAAACACATGATTTGGGCTGCTTAATTTTAGACAGCAGGTATTACTCACTCATCATAGCCAGTAATGCACAGGACCAGATGGGTTTTGGATATGACCAGCTCTGGCAGCCTGCAAAGCAGTAAACTAGGCTGGGAAAATAAGGAAAATAAAGAACAATCCCAAGGAACTCATAGTCATGTTATCCTTCAAGTTTCAAGTCCTGAGATCTCAAAGGAGTCTGGTTTTTTTTTATTATTATTAATATTTTTTGAGTCTTCCAGTAGTTTCTTTTGTATTGTGTTTAAGATTTAAAGTTATAATTTGCAGGAGAAACAGAGCAGAATGTGTTAAATCCAGCTTGTCCATCACTGACATCCCTCCCCATGGCAATCTTCTTAAAAATATAACTCAAATTGTGACTCCATTTATCTTTCAAAGGATTACAGTTATTATACTTAGAATAAAATCAGCATTTTTCAGACCCTCTGCCTCATCACTTATGAACTCTCGTCTTTGCTCTCCCCTCTCCCACCACGGTGAAATTCTTCCTGTTCCTGGAAGATGCCGGGCCTGTTCCCGCGTTAGGGCTTTTACACTTGCTGTTCCTCTGCCTGAAGTACTCTGTGTCCACATGCATAGTCACATATCTGTCCTATTCCTTGCAATGGTAAAGGAATAGATCTGGAAAAGAAAATCTCGCCAAAATTATGTACAATGTTGAGAAGTAGATGGATTAAAGGCCTAATTTAAAGGTAGAACTATAAAGTTTAGAGGACAATCTGCAATATATTTTTCTGGCTAGAATTGGTGACTGACTTCTTGAATAAAAATCCCAAGTGCAGAAAGGATAAGGCCAAAACTTAAAGAATTGTATTATATAAAAATTAAGGATTACTGGGGCCGGCCCCGTGGCGCACTGGATAAGTGCGCCGCTTGGGAAGTGCGGCGGCGCTCCCGCC
>NW_007727752.1:163997-182876 GCF_000696425.1 Galeopterus variegatus | reverse complement strand
ATTATACTTAGAATAAAATCAGCATTTTTCAGACCCTCTGCCTCATCACTTATGAACTCTCTTCTTTGCTCTCACCGCTCCCACCACAGTGAAATTCTTCCTGTTCCTGGAAGATGCCGGGCCTGTTCCCGCTTTAGGGCTTTTACACTTGCTGTTCCTCTGCCTGAAGTAGTCTGTGTCCACATGCATAGTCACATATCTGTCATATTCCTTGCAACGGTAAAGGAATAGAGCTGGAAAAGAAAATCTCGCCAAAATTATGTACAATGTTGAGAAGTAGATGGATTAAAGGCCTAATTTAAAGGTAGAACTATAAAGTTTAGAGGACAATCTGCAATATATTTTTCTGGCTAGAGTTGGTGACTGACTTCTTGAATAAAAATCCCAAGTGCAGAAACCATAAGGCCAAAGCTTAAAGAATTGTATTATATAAAAATTAAGGATTACTGTTAAATATAAACATTATGGAACATACAGACTGAGAGAAGGTGTTTGCAATGTCTAAAACTGATAAGGGATTAGTATAGGTTATAAGAAACACTTACAAATAAGAAAAAGACGTGAACCCGAATAGAAAATGGGCAAAAGGTTATGAACGTGGAATTCACAAAATAGGAATTCTCAGAGATGCTCAATTTTATTGTTAAGAGAAATACAAATTAAAACACCCATGCACTACCACTTTATGTCCATCAGATGGTGATAAATTAGGAAGCTGGGTATTGGGAAGTGTGATTGTGGATATATTGTGCATTATTTGTGGAAGGGTGGTGCAGCTTATTTTGAAGTATTCCCCAATACTTAGTGTAATTAAATTAATCTGTTCCCTATCACCCGAGAATTTTACTCCAGGACATACAATCCCAGAGAAACTCACAAACATGCCTGTTGATATTCATTGCAGCAGTATTTGTGTTAGTGGGTAGGGACAATAAGGTGGAATGTCCATCACAGAGGAAACAGGTAAGAGGTGGTAGGTAAACACCATGGAGTATGAGGCAGAGTTGAAAATAACACGTTAGATGTACACACAGAAACACAGCAGTACCTAAAAGCAGTGATGAGGATAAAACTAAGAAGCCTAACACAGTCAGTAGAAGGATATCATTTATAAGAAATTTAAAAATACATGTCTACAAAACAGCAATAAACACTTTATAAAACATATACAGATAAATGGCTACACATCACAGTAGAATGGTTGCCTATGGGGATTAGATATGGAAAGATATGGGGAAAATTGAGGACATATACAAATAAAAGAGACAAACTATCACATCTCTTTCCTGACTCATTTTTGTATTAATCCCTTTGTGCCTCACAAGAAAATCATCATTCTGCTGGGGACTCTTTTTATCTGTGGTCATTACTATGGAAATGGTAGTTATCTTCCTTCAATGTGATTACATCTAAACTATAACTGGAAGGTATTTCCTTTTTCTCCTTTCAGTGCCTGGTTCTCAGTATTTCAGTGATCTGTTGTTATGTGCAAATATGTTTAGGATTGTTATGTCTTTTTAGAGAATTCACCCCTTTATCATTATGTTATGTCCCTCTTTATCCATGATCATTTTCCGTGTTCTGAAGTTTGCTTTGCCTGAAATTAATATAGCTACTGCAGCTTTCTTTTGATTAAAGTTACCACGATGTATTTTTCTTCATCCTTTAACTTTTAACTTATATTTAAAATAAATTTTTGTAGAGAAAAGACAGTTTGATAATGTTCTTTTAATCCACCCTGACAATCTTTGTCTTTTAATTGCTGTATTTAGACCATTCACATTTAAAATAGTTATTGATATAGTCGGCTTAATATCTATGATGTTTGTAGTTGTTTTCTGTTTGCTATACTTTTCTTTCTTTTCTTTTTTCCCTCTTTTTCTCTACCCAGGTTTTAACTGAACATATTATATCATTCTATGTTTTCTGCTTTCTTAGCATATCATTTATATTAAAAATTGTTCAGCGATTTCCCTAGAGTTTGCAATCTACATTTGTTACAAATATAAGTCCACCTTCAAATAATACTATTTGATTCCTTCCCATCCTTTATGAAATTGCTGTCATTTATTTCATTTATCCATATACTATCATCACTCTATACATTGTTAATATTTTTACTTTTTTTTTTTTGTCTTTTTCTGTGTCCGGCAATGGATCGCAACCCTCAGTGTCGCCCCTGTACCGGACCGGGACCGGTAACGGGATCGCAACCCTCGGCATTCTCGGCATTGCTCCCACGCCTCGCTCAGCCAGTGAGCGGGAACCGGTCCGTATGTGGGATCCGAACCCTCGGGCGGGAGCGCCGCCGCACTTCCCAAGCGGCGCACTATCCAGTGCGCCACCGGGCCGGCCCAATATTTTTACTTTAAACAAATAGTTATCTGTTAGGTCAATTAAGAAAAGAAAAAATGAAAATTTTATTTTATACTTATTTATTAATTCTCTGATGGTATTTATTTTTTATGCAGATCCAAGTTTCTGATCTATATTAGTTTCCTGGGGCTGCTATATCAAATTATCATAAGCCTGATGACTTAAATAACAGGAATTTATTGTCTCACAATCCTGGGGGCTAGAAGTTTGAAATCAAGGTCTCTTTAGGATTGGATCCCTCTGAGGACTGTGAGGGAAAGTCAGTCTTATGCCTGTCTCCCAGCTTCTGATGGTCTCAGGCATTCCTTGGCTTGTAGATGTTATTTTCTTTGTAACTTCACATCATCTTTTCTTAGTGTGTGTTATCTCTGTGTCCAAATTTCCCTTTATTTATAAAAAAACACCATTCATTTTAGATTAGAACTCAGCCTAATGGCCTGATTTTTTGTTACATCTGCAAAGATGCTATTTCCAAATAAGATCATATTCTCAGGTACCAGGGTTAGGACTTCAGCATATCATTTTTGGGAGACATAACTGATAATAGTGTGTCCTCTGACACCCCCCCCACAAAATGCATGTCCTTCTCACATGTAAAATCTGTTCACTCTGTTTCAATATTCCCCAAATCTTAATTTCAACATCAACTCTAAGTTCAAAATCTCATCACCTAAATGATCCAAACCAGTTATGGGTGAGGCTTGGCTATAATTCATTCTAGGGCAAAATTTCTCTCTACATGTGAACCTGTGAAACCAGATCATAAATTACCTGCTTCCAAAATATGAAGCAGTAGTAGGTATAGGATAGACATTTCTATTCCAAAATAGAGAAAGAGGAAGTATAAAGGGGGTCTGAAACATAGCAGCACAAGTTCCATTAGATTTTAATGCTCAAGAATAATCTCCTTTCCTTCAGTGGTCTGTCTTCTGGGTCCACTGGGGTAACAGCTCTTGGTTCTGGATAGTGACCCAGTCCTCTTGAGCTCTGACTTTTGAAACTGAGGAGGTGTTGGCCCCAATCACTGGGCCTTTGGTCTCAGGGCTCTGGTACCAGTGACAGCCCACTGATCTCTGAACCTCCCTTGGTATCGTTCCTCCCCTTTCTTGAGGAATACCGGTGCTCACAGCTGAATAGCTCTATAGGCCTGTTTGCTTCCTGTAGACGTCTGACAGCCTTCCTTCATTTTTATACCATCTCCATCTCAGTTCAAGCTGTCAGTGTTTCTGCTAAGACAGTTGATTGGATCCACAGATGCCTGATTTCTTTAGCAGATGATTATCCAGCCACATCTTTGGTGTTCTCTCTAGAGCACACTTGCTCATTTTGTGCAATATAGATAGGCTGTTAATTTTCAAATCTTCAAAATCTGGTTAACAGTTACTTTTTCAATTCATGAGTTTCCTCTTGCATTTTATTGTAAGCAGCAAAGAGAAATTAGCCCATGCCTTCAAAACTTTGCTTAGAAATATTCTCAGTGAAATATCCAAGCTCGTCACTTACATGTTTTACTTGCCACCTGATAGAACATGATTCAGCCAAGTTCTCTGCCATTTTTTGATAAGGACCAACTTTCTTCCAGGTACCAATAACGTGTTCCTCATTTCTGCCTGAGACCTCACAGGAAGCAGGTTTAACATGCATATTTTTATCAACCGTCTCTTCAAGGTAATCTAAGCTTTTTTTTCAAGCTCTTCAAAACTCTTTCAGCCTCTACCCATTACCAATTTCAAAGCCAATTCCACATTTTTAGGTATTATTTACAGCAGCATCTCCCCTCCTGTTACCAAAATCTCTATCAGTTTCATGGACTGCCATCTAACAAAGTACTACAACCTGGGTGGATTAAACAACAAAAATTTGTCACACAATTGTGGGGAATAAAAGTTGAAAATCAAAACACTTGTAAGGTTGGTTCCTTCTGAGGACTGAGAAAGAGAATCTGTCTTATATCTCTTTCCTAGCTTTCTGATATCCTCAGACATTTCTGGGCTTGGAGATGGTATTTTCTCAGCGTCTTTACTTTGCACAATATGGATTTGTGTTGTCTGCCACGGTGTCTAAATTTCCCCTTTTTATAATGATACCAGTCATGTTGGAATAGGGTCCACCATAATGATTCATTTTAACTTAATTACCTCTGAAAAACCCTATTTCCAGATAAGGTCACGTTTTCAGGTACTGAGGATTAGGATTTCAACATATCTCTTTTTGGTGGACACGATTCAACCCATAAAATGATACATATTGTTTGTCTCCTCCCTCAGCAACTTATTTTAACATTTCCTGCAGGGAAGATCTACTGGTGATGAATTCGCTCTGTTTTCGTTTGTCTGAGGAAGTCTATTTTTTTTCTTACATTTGAAAAATAATTTCACTGGATATAGAATTCTAAGTGGTTGGGGTTTTCTTTCAACATTTAAGTTTTTCACACCCTCTTTTCTTGTTTTTGTGGCTTCTGAAAAAAATGTACTATAATTGTTATTCCTTTTGCTCTATTTGTAAGGCGTCCTCCCACCCCATGCCACCCACGTGCCTCCCAGATTCTTTCATGATTTTCTCTTTGTCTTCAGTTTTCTGCAGTCTTAACATGAAAAATTAGGTGTGATTTTGATTGTTTCCATTTATTCTATTTGGTGTTCTCTTAGCCTCCTGGATCTGTGTTTCTGTCATTAATTTTCCAAAGTTCAAGACCATTATTACTCCAAATTCCTTTCTTCTGGTCCCATTTTCTTTTCCTTCTGGTATTCCATTTATAGTTATCTCACAACTTAAAATAAGCAATTACTTAAATATTTACTGAATACCAATATTTGTCAAATACTATCTTACGATCTAGAAACATATCTGTGTACAAAAGAAACAAAAATATATGAGATCAATTTTAAACTATATAGGGATATGGCCAGGACATTTCTAAATATTTTCACCTTTCTTCAGTTAAAATTGTATACAGTATTTAACACTTTAGATATAAATCCTTCTTTTAAACTGTTTTATTAAGCTAAAATTCACAAACTTACACTTTACCCACTTAACATGTAAAATTAAATGGGTTTTGGTACGTTTCACAGAGTTATGCGTTCTTCTTCACCACAATCAATTCTAAAATATTTTTATTACCCCAAGATGAGACCCTGTATGCCTTAGATGTCATTCATCAATCCTGTGATGCTCTTGCTAGTTGTAGGCAACCACTAATCTACTTTCTGCTTGTATAGATTTTCCTATTCTTGATATTTTATATAAATGGAATCACTGAATATGTAGTTCTTTGGGTCTGTCCTCTTTCGCCTAGCATAATGTTTTCAAGGTTCATCTATGTTGTAGTAGGTATCAGTACTTTGTTTCATTTTCTCACTGAATAATATTCCATTGTATAAACATAATGCATTTTATTTATCCACTCATCAGCTGACAAACATTTGGATTGTTTCCACCTTTTGGCTATTATTAATAACAGTGCTATGAACACTTGCATACAAGTTTTTGCGTGGGCACATATTTTTTATTTATATTTTTTTCATTTCACTTTATTTCTTCTCTCTTGCATATATAGCTAGGAGTGCAATTGCTGAATCATATGGTACAAGGAGTTGCCACATTGTTTTCAAAGCAGCTGCGCCATATTATAGTCACATGAGCAATGTATGAGCATTCTAATTTCCCCAACACTTGTTATCCAACTTAAGGATGATAGCTACCCTCGCGATTGTGAAGTGGTATCTCATTGTGATTCTGTTGTGCATTTCCCTCATAGTTAGTGATGCCGAGCATCTTTTCATCTGCTTTTTAGCTACTTTTATATCTTCTTTGGAGAAATGTTTACTCAGTTCCTTTGCAAATCTCTTAATTGGGTTATTTGTCTGTATATTACTGAATTGTAAATTTAAAAAAAAAATCTATTCTAGATGTCGGAAACACAGCTGAGTTGGGAGAAAGGGCTGAGCTGCCAGGTTTTGAAGTAGCCAATTCAAGCAGCAAGTTCAAATAAAAGAGTTAAGCATTTAAATATTTATTGTGATGGTATAATCAAGAGACTAAAACTCAAAAAAGTACCATGGAAGATGCACTAGTCAAGGGTGCCGAAGCAGGAGAAATGTCCTTCCGCATGTGGGGTAAGGTTCTGGTAAAGTTTTATTTTTCCCTGCAAAGTAGGCCTTTCTTATGGAGCTTACTCTAGGCATATTTCACAATTATATCCTTACCCTTTCCTTGTCAGAGCCAGGAGTGGATCTTTCTCAGCTCTTCACCATGAGAACCTGGTGATTTCCTGGAGGTAAAACCCAGGAAAGTGTGAGGCAAGGTATAGTGGGGGAGCTATCAGAGGGTTGCCACAGAAGTTTCTCTCTTACAGGTGGTCCATGTCAGTCTTCAGTAATTTCTGAAAATTGCTATGTAAGTGTCAGTACAGTTTATAGCTCCAGTGGCTTCTGCTTTGCAGGTAAGCAGATCTCAGCTGTGACTCTCTGGAGTCACCTTTCTGTCCAGATTTTGAGATGACAATTTTCCCTGCAAACTCAATTCTCTGCTGGGCCCACAAAAAAGTAGTTGATTTTTAGTTTGTTAAATGTTTTCTTGTTATAAAGATGGAAATGATGACTTCCAAGCTCTTTATGTTGCAGATAGCAGAAGGAATGGCATGTGGGCTCTCGGGACGTAACTCTTTATCATCTAATTCTCAGGGTAGAGGCATCATTCCCTGTAAGAATATTATCTCTCATTCAGATTTTTTGATTGGACATGACTGATGGTGATACTTCATGTCACCAGAGGCTATATGAGCTGCAGTTATGAACTCGACTGAAGTCAAAATGTAGGGATTTAAATTTGGCTCTACTTTATACCCAGGTGTGTTGCTTTGAGAAAGATATTTCACCCTCCTATTCTTTGGTTTCTTCATTTGTAAAATAAGGTCATAATAAGAACTTTCTCTCAACAGGAGGATGAGTTGTGTTGATACATATAAACATGTTAGAATAGTGCATGGTACAAAATAATTATTTAATAAATATTGGTTATTATTAAATTTCCTAGAACTGTGTCTGTTTCTCTATTGGTATGAGAGTATTGGCATGTTTTTTGGATGTCTCACTGCCCCTTTCAAGTTTAGAGACCAAGCTCAGACTGGCACCAGAACTGATGTAAGTCACCAGGCAATTTCAAGTCATGAGGCCAGGCTATAGCAGAGGGTTTTCCAATTGAGAGACACGCCTTTGTCCCTGACAACAGAGGGAAAAAGTCCAACAGCTTTGTTTTATTTTGTTGAAATCATTGTGTGTTTGAAGAATTATCTTCTTGGATAGTTTATGGATTCTGGAAAACTCCCCACAAAAACAAGACTCTTTGATCCACAAGTGTTTGTTTTTTCATCTTAATAACAAAAGAAAAAAACACCACCAACAATAAAATAAACCTAATACACAACTCTAAAGGAAAAGTTTTCTAGGAGCTTTGAGGGCCCATCCTTCTCCCTAGAAAACATTTCACTGTCATGGTAAACAAAATGGCATTGCCATGGCAGAGAATGTGACCCAGGTCCTTCAAGAGAAGAAGAGACGTCATATGAAGGGAAGTGGGAAGATTCTGTTCTGTCTTGATTGTTGGGTTCCACATTGACTTTTGTGTGTGCCAAGACTGACTAATACCAAATATTAGAGTGAAAAAAGTCTGTCATCCACAGTACCCAGTCTTTCTTTGTGCTGTCTTCATCAGTTTCATCCTACCTTCAAATCTGTCAGCTTCCAGTTGCACCAACAACAAAGATTAACAAGTATCCATAAGTTGCATGTAAAAGTGTGGGAAATTCACATTACAAGTCCTTAGATGTAGGGAATGCAATTTTTTATTCACTAATTTTCACAGTGAATGCAGGTTATCCACTATGTGAATATAACAGATTTCTAGTTTGTGGAATGTGTAAAAAAAGACTCAGGTCATTTCTAGATCTAGCTCCCAAATCATCCTTCAAGGTCTTTCCTGTTCTCTCTCCCCCTATCTGTGGAACCAAAAATGAAGGACTCTAAGGCAACAGCCACAATACGGAAGAAGACTGGTCCCTGAACTCCTTCTTGGCAGACAGCTTCCCTTGGAGCAACCCAAGTCCCCTGATGAAGCAAATCCTCATTGGACTTTGTGTGATCAGGAAATGTATTTTATTATATTAACTCTCAAGGTTTTGTGGTTCCTTGTTACAGCAGCTATTATTAAATAATATACAGACAGAGAATGGAATTTCAGAGAGCTGAAGTAATTTACTCTAGGTGACATACGACTTCATGTCCAGGCTGAAACTAGAAGTTTCCAGCTCTCAGTTTAATGTCCTTTTACATTTACTATACTTCTTTGACTGTCTAATCTCAGCTGGTTATAAAAAAAAAATCAAAACATGAGAAACTAACACTGAACCGCTTAATATATGTAGTAGTTCTATTCAATTACTGCCTCACTGCATTCAGAAAACGAAATTACTCAGTGTCAAGATATTCATTCCCTGGTACTTACTATTGCTTTTCCCAACATAATTTCTGAAATTGTGGATTTTAAGTGGTATGGCTAAAAGATGGGGGAGATATATGTGGACATTAGGCAATTATTCAAAGTCAAACCAAAAGACTTACCTCTAACTCTGTTTATGAACTAAGTCTATTTTCAGTACCCGGAGGTCAAATCCCCTTTGGACTAAAATGATGGTCACATGAGATTGTGAATCTTTAATTCTGTGTAATGCCCTACCCATGCCAATGGGATGAGTTGGACAGAGAAAGGTATCTGACTAACGGAAATAGCTTAGAGCCAAAGTAAACTGTCAAAATGAGGCTAAATTTATCTTTGTAACAAAGCAGATGTAAATCTCAGTGGGTTTCTCACCACTTGCTAAGAAAATAAGAAAACATCCATGTCCCACAGAAGCATTTTAAAAGGTTGAAGATAGGGCAAGGTTTGTGACCTGTTTCCTCTAAACTGCAAGTGTGAGATCAGTTCCAGTAAAAGTTGAAGGTTACTTGAAGAAGTCTGACTTATTTCTCACCGGATATGTAAAGACATGATAAGTAAAACTCTTTAGTTCAGTGGCTCTGAAAGTGCATGGTTATATCTAAATCACAGAACATGACAGCTTCTGGTGACCATGTTGTCACCTCAAATGCTCCAGTGAGTGTATGAAGAATGCCAGAGGTAGGAAAAGTCATTTTCTTTCCCAATTCTCTTTCCAGCATAGTGAAATATTTGCATAAAGTGACTCAATCACAAGCAAGCTGAAAGTCTGCTGTTATGAAATCTTACATTCTTCCACTGTGAGGGGGGACAAAGAAAATAAAGAATGGGGAAGGGCATTTCTATTTTACAAACAAAAATTAATTACTTTTTTTTCTGTAAGCTTTTCCTTAGGAAGTTGCTAGGAATCTGGAGCTGTTATGAACTGTATTTCAGTTGTGACTGCTGGGTGTTCAGCTTTGTATTTTGAGAAACTTTCCGTGTTCTGATGCCTTATTTTTCTTTTTAACATTTGTAAAATAATTGCATGAAATAACTTTTTAAAAATTTTTCCAGAGTTCTCTGCCAAAAATCTCTGAGCAACTTTTCCCACAAGTCTTTCTTCAGAGTTGACGAGTTACCCAGTTGCCTTAGGGCAAGGTTATATGTCCAGGTAAACATACTATGGATTTCCAGATGTATTCACTCATGTTATTTTGGTGTTTATATAAAAAATAAGTACAATACATATCACATTGTTTCTATATAGCAATTGTCTAACAAAAAATATGTCTACGTAGAAGTATAAAGATAATTAGTACAAAAATCTCATTGGAAAGACTATTCTACTGTGAGTCTTGGGACAAGTGTTTTAGAATAGAATATACATACTATGTTTGCTCTCTGTGTTTTACTCTATTTGTATAGTGCTAATTTAAGCTTTAGCATCATGTATAATAAACATTGAGCTGTGAACAAGATAATAACCTATACGTTTTATTCTCTATTAAAAGAAAAGGATATCGTCATTCAAAGGATAGGAGAGACTGTGCTACCAATGCTCTTGTTAATGATGATAATCAGACTGACTTTGGGCTTTGACCTAAAGGGCAGTGCCTTTGGCCTAACAACTAAGGAAGCAACCTCAGTTAGGATGACCAGAAACCCAAAGGAAAGCCACGCCTGTTCTTCAAGGGAAAAACAGATGCTCAGTGACATGATGGACTTTCTCCCATAACCATTGTCTTTTTTTCCCTTTGTGTAATTATCCAGATATAGGCGGTCCCCAACTTGTAAGTTCACAAAGTTCATTTTTCGAGAGAACTGTTGGAACTCAGAACATAATGTCCTGGTAAAATCATTTTTATGCTGGTGGTTACTAAGGTTGATGAATTTTTCGGCCTGCCTCAACCTCTCCCTTTGTCTGCTGCTGAAAGTACCCCCTTCTCTGCCCCAACCCTGTGGTTCTCATAGAGCCCCTCCATACCCCTTGACCTCAGCAGTTTAGTCCAAGCTCAGTGATGAGTCAAAGGAACAGGCATAATTCAAGTTGGGGAAATCAGACCATATCCCCCCATCCAGCTGTAGCGATTTATCAAAGTGGTGGGCTGGTGGCTTATGCTGAGCCTGGATAATTGGATTCCTTTCCAGGAATATTTTCAACTGGAGCTATGGGAGCCAACCCTGATTTCTCAGGTCTGAAGCTTCAAGGTTGTGAATCCATTGCTGTTAATGTCTATATCTCCTACAGGGTAAAGACACTGGTGTGTAATAACAAAGAGTAAAAAGAATAGGGCAAGAGAAATAGAGATGAGAGAGGGAGAAGGAAAGGGAAAGTGCTGACAACATTGGATTCTTGGTTTCTACTGTCTGAAGACCAGAACTGCTCTGATTCTTGTCTTCCAAGGTTGGTTGCTTAAATCTCTGAGTATGGAAGCCCCCTGTAGTCAGTCTTAAAACAAAACTTCACTCCCTTCTCTACAATTTTTTTCCCTTAAGTCTATTTTCATTAATTTTTCTCATTTTTTATCAGGTGTCCTTCTTTCAATGGTTGGCTTCTCAGGCCAGGAGGATTTAGAAACCTATTTCGCTCACCGTATAAGGAAGCTAACCACGAGTATGAGGTGGGGACCCTCTCCTTCCTTGTCACTGTCATCTCCTTTTCAGGAGGGGTTCAGTGAATTCAGATTACATAAAGAGAAAGGGGTCAGACCCAGGATTTTGAGTTCAGTATCTCCTTCTCTTGCTGTGACCATGATGATAACTGTTTGATGAGAAAGAAAGATACAGATTCACAGAATTATTGCAATCTTCTGTGGCCCTCATCACAAGTAAAGAGCCAAGAAAGACCTCTAATATTGTGCTGGCTGCCTGCTCATAGCACCGCCTTTGTGAAAGGGCATGTAGCTCTCATCATCTGCAAGGTCATTCGGGCCATGCTTACTCATTTGCACTTCTTTTTTTTCTTAAATAGCTGAGTCATCTTAATCATGGAAAAATAAAGACACTGCTCCAAGTAGAAATTAAATCATGGTGATGATGGTGAATCCTAATCAACACTTAAGTGTACTTCTCATTGGATGAGAATGTTCCTTGTTTCTGGAAAGGCACAAGTCTTCCTAGGTTCTGGGATAATACTTTGTCCCAGTCTAAAACAATTAATTTATATCACTTTTAAATAAATGACAGATGCTTATCTTACTGTGTGCTCTGCTATCTCAAAGTCCTCCTGAAAACACACACACACACACACACACACAGAGTAATGTGTGTCCTTTCCCCTTTTTAGCCATAATCTCCATGTTTCTTAGTATAATCATACTCAAACCAGACACACCGGCCAAACAGTATGTTTGGTGAAAGGTGAGGAGTGGTTAAGAAGAAGAGATAATCTTCGCGTCCATTTGTTCCTCCCACACTAGTTCCAGTTTTCTATCCCTGAGGTAGGTTATCCTTCTTTCTTTTGTGGGTACATCCATGTACCTAATAAATGCTACTATTACTAAGTAACCGTTGTGTATTAAACACCACATTACCCTCTAGGAATTCAAAAATTCATAGGCTAGAGTCCTCAGCAACAAGTTCTCAGCCCAGTGGAGAGCCTGTTGTATAATCAGATCATTTTAATAGCTACAATAGATGCTTTGAGTGTACAGAAGAGGAATGTGTAACTCTGCCTGAGGAGGTCAGAGTGTATTTCTTAGAAGAGATGATAGTTTAGCTGCAACATGGAGGATGAGCAGAAGTCAACTCAGAAAAGGCTGAAAGGACAGAAGGGTAGGAGGTTGGTGCCTGAAAGGACTGACGGGAGTAAATTTTAGGAATAGGATACAGAACAGAGTAAGTAACATAGTGAATGACGTGATCATCAAGCAATTCAGTGTTGTGGGAGCATTAAGTGTGAAATAATTGGTGACTAAAGCAGAGAATTAAGATAGATAGGGGCCACATGATGGAGGGCTTTATATGTTATTTCATGGTGTTTGGGTTTTTCTTTGTTGATACGGAACTGCTAAGGGGATTTAAATAGATCAGTAGCATGAACAGGTTCGCTGTTTAGATCAGTGGCTGCAGCATCAAGGCTGAGAATGGATCCGAGTAGGATGTCAGGTCTTTGCTTGCATACATGAGCGGCTTAGCTGCTCCATTTCAATAAAAGTCCAACAACCATTGCAAAAATAGCCAAAGTATATGAACACGAAGTTTACAGGAAAGGAAATACAAATGACTTTTAAACTTGTTTATTTAAGTTCAATCTCATTCATAATAAAAGAAAAGAAAATTGAAATCCCTATAAGACATTATTTTTACCTGTTGGTAGAGATTGAAATCTATTAACACACTATGATGGTAAAAGCATGGATATAGGCAACTTCTTGAATTTGTGATAAACCTTAAAATTGGTAAAATTTATGCATAGAAAATTATAAAATCTTTCTATATACTGTGTATATATTCTAGATGTGGAGCCATAATTCCACTTCTAGGTATTAGCCTACAATATACAGTCATATGTGTAAAAGTGATTATACACAAGGTTCTCATTGCAGTATCTTATTTGCAAAATCAAAAGACCAAAAACATTTTAAATAGAAGATAATAAATAGCAGATGGTATTACATGTAATGAAATACAATGCCCCAGTAAAAAGAATATTGAAAGCTCTTTATATGTGGAGAGGGAATGATCTCCAAAAGGATATTTTCATTAAAAAAAAAAGTGGTACATGAAACTATGTATCATGGGGTGACACAGGTATAAGAAAGAAATCACATAAGTCAGAATAGAATATTTATGGCAGAATAAGAAATTGATAGTGAGGATTGCTTCTGGTGAGGGACCAGTGTAGTAGGGTCTCAGGGATAGGGAGTGACTTATTTTTCATAGTATACCCTTTTGCATTTTCAATATTTTGTACCATATACATGTATTACCTAGTCAAAGAAGGAAGAGAAAGACGAAGGGAGAAAAAAAGAAAGGTGGAAAGGAAAGAAGGAAGAAAAAAGAATAAAAAAAGGAAGAAAGGAAATAAATTAGGGGAATTAATATGTCAACTAAAATTTCACCTCCCCTAAAGCAATTGAACTTAGGCCCTGCATAGGGTCAGGAGCTGATCCTGGGATCCACATGAAGGAAAGAAATGTAACTGAGATATCCATATCACACTCTGATCCTCAAAGTGCTACAGCCCCACACACTCCATGGACTAGAAAAAGCGCACACTTCAGCCTTCAGCATCTTTTCTCATTTAATCTGAATTTGGAATAGAAAAATAAAATCTTTCCTTTGAATTCATATTCATGAACTTTCTTTCATTTGCATTTGAGGACTGACTTTTATTAGGTATGAGAATCTCTATGCCAAGAGGGTGAGATAAAAAGAGGTTTTGGAGTGGTAATATCCAGTGATACATGGTGGAATCAAATGAAAACCACACTAGCAGCACACAGTTTTAGTCTAAGCTCTTCAGAGTCCCCCTCGATAAATCTCTAGGCGAAGGAGCACATAACACACAAAAAAATGACAAAACACACCAGAAAATGAATTCCATGAGTAAGAGACAAAAGGATTAGGCATTCAAAAGCGTCATATAACAGAGTTAGTAAATAAGAATATTTAAAACTATTAAGCACATATAAAAAAGTCCCAAAACAAAAAGATGATATTAAAAATACTTGGTAACAGAGTTAAAAGATATCAAATAGAACTTCTAGAATCCAAAGTGGTTCTTGGAATTAAAAATTGGAAGAGACAGAAAATATGAAAGAGGTTAAGAGTCATGAAGAAGATCATAAAGACATTTATCATATATTCAGAAAATAATTTTTCCTTACATCAACTAAAGAAGTTTAAAACATTGATTTGGAAGAATGTCAAATTATTATTCTGTTTAGCAGACACTTGTGAGGCCAGAGTAATAGTATAAATGCAGGCCAATATAATACATTTAAATACTTAAAAGTTATAAATCAAGCTAACAAATTAGTAAATAATTTATACCTTCCTTCATTGACAGATTTACCTTTATAACAATATAAAAATGTTTTGAGTAATAACTTTCATATGACTAAAAGTTGGCAGAATATCAAAGATAACTAAGTTAAATTATTAGTGTGCATGTCCGGGTTTCCTGTTGATGAACCAAAGATGTTGGAATACATAACATACAAAAATATATGTAATTTATAAGTTATAGAATAAATTCATTAAATTATTTTTTTCTTCACTTCAAAAAGTCACTAATTATATTAATAAAAACAAGACTGTCATATAATTTTGTTCCACTAACAGTAACATCAAATTAGACAACTCTCCTTGAGTTACTATAGTTCTTCCACATTATATTTTAAATTAATTTATTTTTAAATAATTAATAGATTTGAAAACGGTCTAAGAATTTTGTATTACATTTAGACTTTTTAATAAGGATGCTTATGACAAATTATTGTGGCAGAAAAATGTAAAAAGTTGTAATCAAATCAAATGACTTGCTCTTATATGATGAATTTCACCATCTCTTAAAGTGATATCTAGAACTATGTAATAGTGTAAATACAGATTTAACAATGACATCATGTATTAGTCACAGTTCTCCCGAGAAACAGAGTCAATATGAGATTAGATAGATAGATATAGATACAGATATAGATAGAGAAGAGAAGATTTATTATGGGAATAGGCTCACATAATTATGGAGGCCAAGAAGTCCCAATACATAGTCTGCAGGCTGGAGAGCAAAGGAAGTCGGTGGTGTAATTCAGTCCGAGGCCACAGGACTGAGAACCCAGGGAGGCAAGACCTGGAAGAGGGGCACTGGTGTAAGTCCCCAAACCCAGGAGCTCTGATGTGTGAGGGCAAGAGCAGGTGGATGTTCCAGCTCAAGAAGCAAGAGAGAATTCACACTTCCTCAGACTTGTTGACTTTTCAGGCCCTCAGCAGATTGGATGATGCCCACACACATTGGTGAGAAAGGATCTGCTCCATCCAGTCTACTGATTCAAATACTAATCTCTTCTGGAAAGCACCCTCACAGGTATACCCAGAAATAATGTCTCATCAGCTATCTGGGCATCCCTCAGCCCAGTCAAGTGGACATAAAAGATTAACCTTCACACATGAATTGTTTAATATTGCAGAATGTTCCTCAGTCACTGTGTGCAGCTGTTACTAACCAGGTTAACTGCTAGGTATACTGGAACCATAAACTGGAATAAAAAGAGAATCAAGAGGGGACTCATTCAGATCCCCATACCAGCCATCCATCAAAAATAAAATAAAATAAAAAGTAAAGAAGTGGACTCAAGGCACTACATGGAAATGCATTATGTTATGCAAGAATCTTTTGCATTTATCCTTTCAGAAAAGAAGGATTTGACAAGTTAGGAAAATTTTTTTGTTACCTCAGTCTTCTATTGCTCAAATCCTCTTTGCACCAGCCATCTTGACAATGGTTGTCATCTTTGACAATGGCTATCATTCAACCACACAAATATTCATGGCATTTCAAATAAATGGCTTTTTTTCTTTTAAGGATACAAAAGAGGAAGTTTCTTGGGACCTGAGTGGTATTAATTATAAGATATTTAGTTACAGGTTGCACTGTACCAACACTGCTTACAGAATCCCAAGTGACAATAGTTTTTAAACACTATGTAGTGAATGTGTGCATGCATGCTTGTATGTGTGCCTATGTTGTCATAGGCAGGACCTTCTAAAGCATGCGATCCAAGACTGCAGCTCCTCTTGCCCCATTCTTCGAGTAGTGTGATTGATTAGAGTTCTGGAGGGACAGAATAAAGAAAATGGACAAAAGCAATATTAAACAGGTAATGGATAGAATTTTTTCATAGGCAGGACCTTCTAAAGCATGCGATCCAAGACTGCAGCTCCTCTTGCCCCATTCTTCGAGTAGTGTGGTTGATTAGAGTTCTGGAGGGACAGAATAAAGAAAATGGACAAAAGCAATATTAAACAGGTAATGGATAGAATTTTTTCAGAAATAAAAGAAGGCATGAGCAGCTCAGATCCAGAAAGCCTAAGGAGTGCAGTGAAGAATAAATAAAACTAGATTTAGGTAAACAGATCACAGTGAGCTTCAAGACACCAAAAGAAAAAGAGATTCCTTAAACAACCGGAGAGGAAAAACCAATTTTCTGCAAAGAACGTGTTTAACATTAACATACACTTGCTGAAGAATGGAAGTGTACTTCTGGAAGAAAAACAATAGAATCCAAAAGGAAGACAGGATGTGCAAGGCAGAATGGTAAGCAAATAAATTGGTAAACATGAGGAAAATATAAACTAGCAATAACTGTATAAAATAATAATAATGATGAAGACTAATTTAATGGGGGGTATATTATTGTGCAGCTAACATACTAGCAAAAATATGTAAAATTAAAGGTGGGAAATTGAAATTAAAACATTCTAAGTCTTTTGAATATTTTGGGAGAAGCGTGGAGATGATGATTAGCTTTGGACATTGTTTAGGAAAAATTTGTCCTAATAGGTGCTACAAATTTGGGACAACAAGATAACAACAGAAATATAATGTATAAATGTCAAACTGAGTGAATAAAAGAAATGATAAAACAAAAAAATCTGTAGAAACATCATGATAAATAGCAACACAAAATAAGATGTAAACATGAATTTAAGTTAACAGTAATAAGACTGAGCTGATCAACCCCCCAAAAATTGTCAAATCTAATAAAAAGGAGAAAGAATTCCAATTACAGAAACACATCTAAAACAAAAGTGCACTGAGAGGTTAAAAGTAGAAAAATAAAAAGAGTTATACTAGATAAATCACCAGAAGAAAGCTAGGGAAGCAAACGCACTATGAGGAAAAATATTGTAAGGCAGAAACATACAGATAAAAGTGTTACTACATAATCATAGAAAGAACAACTTATCAGGAATATGTAAATTTATATGCAACCAATAATAAAGCTTCAAATTGTAGAAAGAAAAATGTAAATTCATCACTGTGAGGACAGAATTTAGAGTATGGAATTAAGTCATTTATTGATCAAGAAGAAAAATATACATATATTTGTATATATGCATGAAGTTATATACGTATCCATATGAAATTGTCACTACTCAAACATTCTTGGCAAAATTAACACTGGCAATTAATTTCACAAGATTTAATCTAACATATAGAAAACTAAATCCAGCAATTAAAGTGTACACATTTGTTTCAAGCACTCATGATAATCAACTAAATATCATTACATCTAGTAAAAGACTTTAGTAAGGTAGCTGGATACAAAAGAAACAAAATTAACCGCTAGTTATATCCCAGACGGCAAAAGTAAAATCTAAAACTGTAACAGGAGAGACATTCATTTCCCACTGTCAATGAAAAATAATCTTATGATATATACATATAAATTTAACAGGACATGTGTAAGGTCATTGAAGAATTGGTAACTTTAATTGAAGAATACAGTAATAGAATAAATGAATAAGTAATAGAATATGTGCTGTGGTATTCTATTTTTAAAGAATAGAACACTAAAGATTGTAAAAATGTCAGGCCTATAAATGTAACACAATACTAATACAATTTCAAAGATTTTAAATGGACTTTTTTTTAGTCTTAAATGGACTTTGATAAGCTGAGCCTATCATTTGTTTGGAAGAAGAAATGTTTAAAAATAACCAGGTCATCGGGCCGGCCCGGTGGCGCACTGGATAGTGCGCCGCTTGGGAAGCGCGGCGGCGCTCCCGTCCGAGGGTTCGGATCCCACGTACAGACCGGCTCCCGCTCACTGGCTGAGCGAGGCGCGGGAGCAACACCGAGGCTTGCGATCCCGTTGCCGGTCCCCGGCCCGGTACGGGGGCAACACTGAGGGTTGCGATCCATGAGACAAAAGACATTGCGATCCCGTTGCCGGTCCCCGGCCCGGTACGGGGGCAACACTGAGGGTTGCAATCCGTGAGACAAAAGACAAAAAATAAAAAAATAACCAGGTCATTTTCTTATTGAAAAAGGTAAACAGGGGAAAATTGTCCTGTGAG
>NW_007727752.1:106130-163700 GCF_000696425.1 Galeopterus variegatus | reverse complement strand
CTTGCGATCCCGTTGCCGGTCCCCGGCCCGGTACGGGGGCAACACTGAGGGTTGCAATCCGTGAGACAAAAGACAAAAAATAAAAAAATAACCAGGTCATTTTCTTATTGAAAAAGGTAAACAGGGGAAAATTGTCCTGTGAGATATCAAAAATGATGCCAGGTAAATACAGTTAAAATGATATGTTTTTTCTAAAGGAATATTATAGAAGTACAGAAATAAAATAACATTTAAATGGATGTTTAAAAGTAATGACATTTAAATATTTAAAATAATTAACTTTGATCATTGTTAATGAATTAGAGGGAATATTTTAAACATATGTCAATAGGAAAACTCAAAAGATACAAAACATTCAGATCCTCCTATGTATGTGTTATCTATTTGTTAAAAATGCTCTATGTTTTGCTTGATTTGGTTTTTAGCAAAAAAAAAAAAAAAAAAAGATTTGATTTGAGTTTATTTGACTTTTTTTTTCAGTTTAGGTATGGGGCCATTCTATTTAGATATTCAATTTGAATCTTCAGTGTTTCACTTGTTTTATGTGTTAATTTCATTATACCAGGTGCCATTTTAGTAATTTCTAGACTTCCCCAGACAAGATTTAAAAGAATTCAACTCCAGTCAATAACATTATCTGTTTCCACGTAACCGGGATAAGAAGCTTCTGCTCCCAACACAAAAACCACAAAAGGAAAAGAATTCCCTCCAGTCCACCAACAATGAGCAAATAATACTGTAGTTTAGAATAAAAACTACACAGCTATAAACATTCACATTCTGATTACAGTAAACAAGGACAAACTCTTCAAACTTCAACCTTGATTGAGAAATGCTGAGGTCACAGATAGAGCCACAGAAAGATAATTCTAATGGGAACCGTGTAAGAATACCAGGAGACCTCTAAAAAGGGTGTTAATAAAGGGAACATAGCCCTCAAATTAACGTATTAATGTATCAGAAAATAGTTCAGAAATAATCTAAAAATCATGTTCTGAGTAAAAGTTGAAAATATTGCATTTTTACTATGTGCTAGACATCTTTCTAAGTCCTTTACAAGCATTCTTATTTAACTCTAAAATTAACCCTATATCTTACAGAGGAGGAAGTCAGGCAAAAATTTTAATAAATATACAAGAGATGGATTTAATAAATAGTGATGGGGTGGCTGATTCAGTTTTTAACAAAATGAATAGCTATCTATAGCTTCACACAAAAATAAG
Organism: Galeopterus variegatus; assembly: GCF_000696425.1. NCBI lineage: Eukaryota > Metazoa > Chordata > Mammalia > Dermoptera > Cynocephalidae > Galeopterus > Galeopterus variegatus. The sequence continues at coordinate 162,477 of NW_007727752.1, read as the reverse complement.
TTCCAATGCATCAAATGTTTAAATGCAAAAGATAAAACTAGTGTAAAACTTTGAAAGCATAATCACAGAGTGATGAGGACTTTTCAGTGAAGATAAAGTCAGTTTTTTTTTTTTTTTTTTTTTTTAATTACTGGATGATTCATAGTGAAGAACATTAGGAGAGCAGCCAAAGTACAATGTAGAGTCAAGAGAAGGATTGCTTTATTTGTTTTAAATGTGGTGTGCCTTTGGGTGTATGTTTTCAGATGGAATAGACCTTCTCTTGAGAGGAAAAACCAGCAAAGAAAAATGGGAAAATGGGATGTGGGAGAATTGAGGAAATAAAGATATATGAGGGGAAATGAGGAGCATAGACTTGGGGCTGGGGATGGATTGGTTATGGACTAGAAGATGGACATCTTACATTCTAAAAGAAATAAAATTAGAGGCTGGAAATTATACTTTTGTGGTGGCTCTCATATATAAGGTTGGGTGATTTTTAAAAAAATTTTCTATCAGTGTTCAACTATCTGAGAGGGGAGAGAAAACTGATAGAACTGATGTAGGGTAAGAAGCTTAGGGGTGGCAAAAGTAAATATATGAAAAGGAATTAGGGATTCTGGTGAAAGGGTGGGTAAGGAATTGCCTCTGGGGCCCAGCCTGGGTAGGACTGAGGAATAATCGAGGGTTCAGAGATTGGAAAAAAAAAAAAAAATGAAGGCTTGAAAAACTTAATTATGGTGGTAATGGAGACAAGAAGAAAGATTTAAAAAATATGATGGATGAAAATTGTGATTAAGTGAATGTGGGGATTGAGGAGGAGAGAAACATCTAGAATGACTCTTCTGTTTTCCCTAACATGGAACAGATTAGGAGAAAAAGTATAAATTTAGTTGGTCACCTGCATGTGGTCATCCAGGTGACCATGTTTAATAGGCAGCTGTATAAATGAATTACAGATCCAGCAGGATCTTAGCTCAGGTTCCCCAGAAGCAGATTCTGAGACAAAAATTTATGTGCAAATGATTTATTAAACAACTGTTTCTAGGAGTATCAGAAGCTGAATAGCGAAGGGGAGAAATGAGTCAAGAAAAGGTATAGTCTCAGGTCAAGACCCAGCCTCCTCTAATGCCAAGGGGAACTCTGTGCAGTAAACTGCACCGCAAAGCTTGTTCTGCTCCAATCAAGGTAGCTGAGCCTTTATACTGTTGCATTTGCTATGGTCTATACTAGGGGAAAAACTTGTAGGCACTAATGCTCTTGGCTTGTCCAGGCAAAGTGGCTCCAGTAACCCAGGTATTGCCTTCTGAAGAAGATTGTAGGAGCAAGCCTTTAGAAACACAGTATGCAGAACCTGGCGGCTGGACCCATAGAACTAGTAAAGGGGATCCTAGAGGATCTAGTCAGAATCCTGAAGCATCTGGAGAGAAGCTTAAGTTTAGAATAATCAACCTGTTGGAGAAAAGTTAGGACAAGAAGTGAAAGAGTTCTTGAAGACCGAGGATGCAGAGGTAGAAGTGATCTTTGGGAATCTCTGACTTCTAAAAGGAAGAAAGGTCTTGGAAGACACTTGAGAATTGAAAAAAGCATCAAGAAAACCCAGACAAGTTCAAAACCATGGAAATATCCTGCGGTGTAATCATTACTAACTTTTGCTTGTTTGTTTTATGATTATTCAGATACTTGAACTGCTGTCTTAAAAGAGCCAATAGTGAGGTGACAGTGGGGAATACTTGTGGGATGTCCCAGATGCCCCTCCTGGGGAAGTCAAGTCATTGGGTTTCTGTTCTACTTTCCGCAGAGCCCCACAAAAGACCAGTGACCCTTGCAGATGTGATGGACTCAACCCTACTGGAATATGGGCAGCCTTCAGAGAGCTCATAGTGTTCTTGACCAAGAGCAGAATGTTTTTAATTAGGCAATCTCAAAGACATCAAAAGGATGATAAAGCACAAACTTTCTTAAGGGGCAAAGGGAAATTGCCTTAGGGACTGGAAAGAGCCTTGAGTAATATTTACATAAAACAGTGGCTGAATCAGACTATGCTCAGAACTTCTGGCCTAAATTTCAAACAGGAAAAGAAGCTATATGAATTATGGTGACTCAGAAGCTGATCTCACAACCTACTTACCTGGTGGAGAGAGAGAAGGAGGGAGGGGAGGGAAGGAGGGAAGGAAGAGAAGAGAGAGAGAGAGAGAGAGAGAGAGAGAGAGAGAGAGAACATTTCTTTTCTTTCTTTGGAGATGTCATGTGAAATTGTGATGCTTGATTGAATCTGCAATAGACATCCTACCACTTTCAGGAGAAGATGGAGAAAGTTTCAAAGATGACAAACTTAATATTTGTAGAGCTCCTCAAATCCGCTCTGGAACTACCTACTTCCAGGCTTCTTATTATGTGAGATAATTCATTGCCTTCAAATTGTTGTTAGTTGATGACTATGCTACTTGTAGACAAAAATATCCTAATGGATACACTTCTTAACCCCCAACCTTTATCATTATTTCTTGATCGCAGCAGATGGCATCACCTCCTGCTTTACTAACAGGACCCAAACTATCCAGCAAGGGCACAGCTGGGCCATGGCCCATTCTATCCCCCTTTCTCCTATTTAATAGGAGGAAGTGCTTTTTTTTATCAAAACTAACTCATTTATCTGTTTGTTAGAGACCATCACCTTGTCCCTGGTCTAGGACATTTTTCTACCTCAACCTTTAATCACTTTTGTTTTATTCATCTCCTCATCTCCTCATTGGTGAGGGAGGGAAATCCTTCCTAGGGTTATGGGGAGAACCAAACACATGACACTGGACACTGTACATATGAAGTTGACAACAGTTTATTAGACACATATACTCACAGCCCGGGGGACAAGGACACCACATGCCATGTATAGACATGCAGAGTGAGGGGTTGCACTCAGGAGCATAACAAACAAAGAGGGACTATGGGAGGTAGGCTTTGTAGTATCAAAGGGGTGAGGTGCCCCCTGGTTATCATAGGAGTAATGTGATTGGCTTCTATTAATAAATCTGTGGACTGGCGAGAAACTGAAGCCTCCTATTTCAGGATAATCAGGATCTGTGCCTGGTCCCCATGATGAGGAGGGTTGTTTGCCTCGGGGGCCTTATCCAAAAACAAATATGAACATGTTGGTTTTTTAATTCTAGGAAAATATAATCATAACCTTAATAGATATTGCTCATATATTTTAAAACTTGTTTTTTTTTAACTTTGTGAATTCTTTTCTATTCCTTTAAGCATATACATTTACAGCATGCTATTTATACTTGTAGTGTCTTTACCCAAAGGCCAAATTTTAGATATTTTATTTGTTTGTGATGATATGCTGTTGTTATATTTTTTGCTGAATATTCTTATTACTAGATGTTTGCACGTATAAGTGATATTTTTTCCTTTGGATAAATTCTAGGAAATAGACATTTTGTCAGAATTTACAAAATGCCTTAACTACAAACTCTCAGTTATCATACAATCAGTTTATCCTGATTTTATACTTCCCAAAATGTTCTATAGTTCACATTTCCAAGTAATTTTGGTAACACCAAACTTTATCCAATTTTGGGGCCGGCCCGGTGGTGCACTGCTACAGTGCGCCGCTTGGGAAGCGTGGTGGCGCTCCCGCCGAGGGTTCGGATCCCACATACAGACCGGTTCCCGCTCACTGGCTGAGCGAGGTGCAGGGGGCAACACCGAGGGTTGCGATCCTGTTGCCGGTCCCGGGCCGGTACGGGCGCAACACTGAGGGTTGCAATCCGTTGCCGGTCATGAAAAAAAAAGACAAAAAGGAAAAAAAAAAAAAAAAAAAGAACAAACTTTATCCAATTTTAATTTACTGTAATGTGATAAACAAGAGATTCTCACTCCTGTTTAAATCCATGTTTTCCCACATGTTTACTGGCCATTTATATTTATTTTTTCATAAGTATTACTATTTCCCATTTTCCAATGCAACATTTATATAATTTTCTGACTGAGAGTTATGAAACATTTTTAATTCTAGAAATATTTTTAAAATTTCCTTATAATATGTCTAGTGATAACATATTTTTAGATGTGGGGTTTTTTTTAATTAAAATTACCTGGTTTTAGTTATGAGCCCTTTGCGTCTAAATATTAAGGTTTTCCTTATCTTAGGGGATTGTTTTTTCTTTTTATTATCATGTCTTCTCCTCATTTCACTCCTTTTGAAATTTCTATTATGACTAAATTTGACCTCCCTGTTCTGTTACCTATGTTTCTAATCATTTGTATCTTAACTTTTGCGACTTTATTGTCCTACTCTGATTTTTCTAAGTGACTTATTCAAATTGTCCTCTAATTTTTAAATTTTATTTTAAGCAGTTCACTGCCTCCATTGTGCTTTTTCTATTTAATAATTACATATTTAACTTATTTTCTAATGTGAGTTTTTTCTTCTTCTTCTTATTTCATAGATGCATTACCCTCTCAGATTTCTTTGAAAGTATAATTAGATATTTTCTAAAGTTTCTTCTGTTTTTTTTTTCTATCACTAGCTGTGTTCCATAAGATACCTTTACTTGTTATACTCTCCTCTATTTATAATGATGTTTCCATTTACTAATGTTATACTAAGAGATCATATTTTTGTATTTTAGAGAGTTGAAATGTCTGTTTTTAGGTATCTTTTAGGTCCCTTAGTTATTAAAACTCTACAGGAGGTAGGAAAAATTTAGGTCTATTAGTTTAGATATTTTATTTATTTGTGATGATATGTTCTTGTTATATTTTTTGCTGAAAATTTGCCAGATCCTATATCAAGGACTTTTTGTGAAAACAGGGGGCAGTATTCCACATAGACAGTTTTGCTTCCATGCTAAAAGGTTTCTTTTACGTAGCTGTTATGGCAGTTTTAATATAAGTTAACCAGTGACTCCCTCTCTAACTAGCCTCATTAGTAGCCAGTTGGAATATTACCCATATTTTACTTAGCTTGTTCTTTATTTGGCCACTGAAAGGAGTGACTTTAGAAGAGTCAGTATTTCCCCAAATAGCCAGTAGGATAGAAAATAGGCTTTTACCAACTGCCCCCAGAGACTCCTTCACTTCTACTGTTTTATTTTCTGCACTAGAAGATGGTGTTGTAGTTCTGCTAGGTAGTGAGTGGTATTTTCTCCAAACACAGGCTTTTCACATTATATGATGAACAGCATGTCACTCAGTAATTTCATCAATCCTGTCTCACTTGCAGGTATATTTCAGATATTCTTCTCCAACACTATTCAAAGTATTGACATGTTGATGGAACTAGTCCCTTGTTCATAGTATCAGTGTACACTTTTCCCCATTGTTATATCTCTTAGGATTTTTTTTTTTCAAAAGAAATTTTGATAGAGATGGTTATGAGTAAGTTCTCTTCTGTTTGTATTAAATATTTTAAATAGATCGTCAAAACTCTTTCCCCTAATTTCTAATCAATAACCAATTCTTTAAGTCTTTAAATCTACTTCCTGGTTATGTTAATCAGTTTCTATCTAATAACAAAGTTAATACTTCTTATTGCTCTCTGTGTCGGTCAGAATAGGTTAGTTTATGCTACAGTAACACACAATTCCACAATCTATGGCTTTACACAACTAAGATATATAAGGGTACTTCAAAAAGTTTGTGGAAAAATAGAATTAAAAGATAACATGAATCTTTCTGTGTACTTTTTTAAGAACGTGCATATTTCTGACTCCTGCTACATGCCCTTTGTGAGTTGACACGGGTCTGCTTTACACCTTGACCTCATGCTTAGTCCCAAGTTAATGAAGCAGCTGTTCCCTAAACCTGCAGTTTCTATGGCAGAGGAAACAAAAGGGGCACAGGGAAGCTCTCACTGGCTCTCAAAGCTTTCAATGGAAAATAGCACATGTCACTTCCAATCACATTGTATTAGCCAAAACAAGTTAGGGAAATAGTCTTTAATGTACCACAAAGGGGAGTGCTGGAATATTTATGGACAGTTCTAATAACTACCACATTTTGTATCATTTTTAACCTTTAACACTATTGCCAACCCAAACTTCTAAAAATGTCCTCTTTGTTTTCCACAACACAGAAAACCAAGTGGACTCTCTTCCTAGTTCTCTGATTGTTTATCATTTTTTTCCTCCAACTTCTTTTCTTTTTCTAATGACCTAAGTGTGGTTGATCCTTAAATCATTTTCCATTTTATCTCTTTTTTTTCTATCCATGTTTAGTACAATTGGGGAAGGGGAAGTGGTAAGTAAGAGTGGAAGAAGCATGATTTGATTCCTTTCCATTTCAGGACATGCAGAGTTTCTGAACTGTATATTTTCATAAAATGAAGGTCAGTTAATTGCAAACATATCACCCCCTAACACTTTTGGACAAACCCTTTATACGACAGATGTGCATTAAAATAATTTGAACTATTTAGGAAGCCACATTCAAGCACCACCTGAAATTTAAACATACATATATTAACTTTAAATATGTATGTATGTATTTGGTAAAAATAGATGAAACTGAATAGTGAGCTTGTTGGGTTTAAACCTGTAAAGGGACAGTCAGCTTCAAACATACATGTGAGCAAATGCCCACATCCTAATTCTGAGGTTAAAGGCATAGTTTTAATATTTTGAATAAGCTTGAGACCTTTCATTAGCAGGTGAGACCCTAAATGACTCCGCAAGAAGAAAGCATCTTAATCATGTCTTACACATCATTTTCTGCAAATGTCCTCAGTGGAAACATTTACTAGAGCAATATTCCGAGTCGATGACTAAGCCGTAGACCTAATTGTCCATTAATCAAATGCTGTGTTGTGATGTTTCTCTACTAAATCATGTTGGCACATTTACTTAACACATTGCACACTGGAATAATATTTTCTTACATGGAACAAGAGTTTAACTTTTTAATTATAAGTTCAATTTGTTCTTTACCCTTTTTGTAATTTTTTTGGCAGAGTAGGGATGAAAGATGAATGATTTACATAACCAATTTGTGTAGATTTGCCTAAAGAATATGAATCTAATATATCAGAGAATTATTGAAACAATTTTTTTTTCATGATGTGCTCTTTGGAAAATGGTACATTCTACTTGACACCTTATAACTAGACTTACACAATTTTTGAAATTCTATTTTAGTTCCCTCCTTAGCTCTGAGAAGTGGGATTTCTTTCCCTCACAGAACTCATGAATCTTTCCATTTCATCTATTTCAGTTTGGTATTCTGACTTCTCAGCTTATTGTTTCTAAGGAAATGGCCAGGAAAGGTCATGCATCAGCTTTCTGGAGTAAAAATAATGAATGGGCATTTGAAATGAATAAGAATGAGTCTACCTTCTGTCCCAAGGAGGCCACGTGTTCGCCTTGTGCCTCATTTCCCACAACTGGAAGCTCCCAGCTGAATAATCATATCCAAACACGCTGAGCTAATTGAAGAAAGGTGCTATATAAACACAAGGTGCTATTATTATGGTCATTTTCCCAGACCTTGGGCTTCCCCACCCACTTCCTCTAAATTTACAATGAGAAGGAAAGCACTGCCTCCTCCAAAGGATGCAGATGTGAGAGCAATGCCTTTGGTGCCCTCAAGTGGCTCCCTCTATGTAGAAATTGCCTGGGCAGAGAGGCTTAGCTCATGATAGAACTTGAAGCTTGCAGTGTTGAGGGGAAAAGATATTCAACAAAGGTGCATACGTTCTTTTAGATTAATATTTTTTTTAAAAAATGATTTACAGCTATAAAAATGCCAGGCAGTCTTCACTATATTTAAAAATAACATTATCATCTCTGTCGAATGAGAAAAGTACAGTAAATATTTTTTTTCATCCAATGTGCTGTTTTTAAGATAGATCTTTCTATCCCTAAACTGGAGACTGCACTGTCGATGCTGGAGAGTATGTGGAGGTACTCAGCAGACAGCCAGTACTTTAGAGATGCTTCTTGAATCTGGATCTTGTCTCAAATCCACCACTATCTGCTGGGTGAGGTCAGACAAGCTACTTGTCCCAGCTGACCCAGAACTTCTTTGTTCCTAAAAGGAAAGCATTGAACCAAATCAGTAGTTTTTAAATTTATCAATTGGTTTAATCAGCTGAGACCCTTTTTATAGAACAAATATTCCATAGAACCCAAAAATATAAAACAAATGACAGTGGAACCATACTGACAAGCGAGGCTGGACTCTGTTTGGTTAGCCTTTTTATTCTTGCAAAACCCCTGATACACCTTTGGAGAAATTTAGAGCTCCATGGAACACAGTTTAAAAAAATCACTGTACTGATTAGCTCTATTTTTATTTAAGCTCCATTTTTTAAAAAAATTGCTTTAAAATAGTATTTTATTAATTTGCTTATGTACTTAAATTTTAATCTTTCTATTGTTTTCTCATGAAACTTTGTTGTACTTCAATCATCATTGTGTACACAGAGGCAGTGAGGTAGAAAAGATGAACTTGATGCTGGATTTGGGCAGGATAAAGAAACTGGTTGAGGCACAGTCCAGCTGACAAGTCTTTTGAAAGCTATAAAGTACTATATCATAATATAACTGGTAATACTAAAAATGTATATGAGTACTGAAATTTCTGTAACAGTCTGAATTTCATAGGTGTTCAGAGGAAAGGGAGACCTTGCAAGAGTCAAAGAAAAGACAAAGTAAGATGAGCTGAGCGTAGAAGAAGAATGAGTGGTTTTGGATAGACACTAGATCACAGGTTGATAAAGTCTTATACATGTCTGTGGGCAGAGCTGTATCTGCTGATCCTAGCTTTGTGAGGCTGTGCGGTATTCAGGAGGACCATCGGCTTTGGAATCAAGAGCTCTGTGGCTTGATCCTGACTTTACTCCTCAGTCAATGAAAGGATACTTGTGCAGATATATACAATATCTGCCACTAAAAACCATTAATTTTTTTCTTTCGTTAAATGGCGATATGAAGAAAAAAGTAATTCACTCTGTTCCCATATATATGTAAATTTTACCATGTAAAAATATTAGAAGATTGCAACATATTTATGGTATGAATGCACAATGTATATTTAGAAATATACTTGTCTCAACCTTTAAGCAGATAATTCATTTTTTTCATTGAGTTGGCAGATAATGCATATCTAATATGTAGACAAGTGATGTTAAGAATTGGTATAGTATTTTCAAAAATGAATGCATGTAGTCAAATGAAAAGTTTCTCACTGTCTGCCTGAGAGTGACTAAGTATGCCTGAGGAACTCTACTTACGGGGTCAATGCTGCCCTGAACAGATAACATAAGTCATCAGTTATCAGCCACCCAGGAAGTAGAATGTGTCATAATATTGGAAATCTAGCTTTTCAAATATAAGAGAAGGAACATGGTTAAAATAAAGGGTCATTTTTTTCTGTATCACTATGCAGGTGCCATTTTCAGGGAGCAAAGCTCAGATAGATAATGTAAGAAGTAACAGTTGGTCCATATAAAGTAATCATAGATCAAGAGACTACTTGTTAAAAACCTCAGCAGGCCTTGCTGAGTATAGGCAGAAAAAAAAAAAAAAGCTACAGTTTAGATAACTCTGAAGTTTTTCCTCAGTGTCACAGGTTTGTAATACTTGAAGTCCTACATTTCTAAGAATACATGTTGTGCTCAGTTGTTTTCAAGCAAGCCCAAGACTTTGTAATTTTTAAAGGGCCTAAGACTTCTTTTTTCCAATAACAGACCTGCTTCTTTTTCCCGCAGTTACAAATGTAATTTCCTTTTTGTTGTCAAACATAAGATACCAAATAGCATGCAATAAATTGTTTTGAAAACAAAACAAAGCAAAACAAAAAAGAATCATAGATCCTATCTGGTGAAAGAACACTAAAAATCCACTCTCCCATAACAAAGTTGATTTAAATGTTTTTACTCCTCTTAAGTTGCTATTTTTACTCTTTTTCGTTTTGCACCCTGGCTCATGTGCTTTCTGGCTCTGGAATGGAGTGAAGTGAGAAGAGGAAGCCTGGGTTTGCCAGCTCTGTTTCCTGCCAGGTCAGCAGGAGGAAGTGGTATGGGCCTGGAGGTGTGGATACAAGTCTGTTCCTGGAATCCAAGTCAGTCCTGTTCATCCCCTGAAAAGACTTGCTGTTAATAAAATATGTATTGTGTTCACACTAACAAAGAACACTGCTAGAATATCAATTAACACGTTTCATTATATTCAGGCCAAAGGAAAGAAAAATAGGGTAGTCCCAAAGATGCTGGAAAATCATTTGAGAATAAAAACTCAATGTCTATTCACAATTGAAAAATATTTTAGTACTCTTGGAATTAAAAAATATATTAAAAAAATAGGCAGTATGTTTTCTAGGGGAGAAGGATATATAAAAATTGGAAGGCAGGACAGAGAATTATTACTATATGCAGATGATGTATCTACCAAGAAAATCAAGAAATTACTTTGACAACAGTTTAGAACCAAGAGATTCATTTTAAGTGAATGATTATAATTTTATAATGTGAATGTGAATGGGAAAATAATTTATAATGTGAATGGGAAAATAATTCATTCACAATAGCAAGAAGAATGAAAATACCATAAAAAAAAACATAACGAGAAATATATTTGAAAAAATTGGGGAAGATATAATAACAGAAAAGGATTTAATGAAGATAGTCCTTCTAAAGCTTGAAAAGTTTTTTTTTATTATTATAATTTTTATTTTTGTCAGTCCAAACCTTAGGGCTAGCTACGAGTGGTAAAATTATATTTTAGCAATTATTATAACTCTCTGCTTTCCAGTGCATGCCTTGAGACAAGAATTTGAGTCTTTAAGTTGTTTCTCTCTGTTAAGATTGTCCACCACTATCAGAAGCAAGTAAGTTCACCTCAAGTCTCTTGAAATTCTCATGCCTAATAAACTCCATTCATGGGCCATTCAGCCTCAGAAACTTTGTGTTTACTAGGCCCTTTATTACAGGTGACTGCAGACAGCCAATGCATGCTATCAGCTGCCAGAATTCCAGCCCTTAACTGTACGAAGATTTTTTTATTACTGTCAACACCAACAAGGCAAGGTAATAAGTCCTAAATTTCACCAACTTCTCTAGTGGAAAGGATGTTTATTGTAGTCGTTTCCAGTGCTAACTTTTGTGTTAATTTAGCTGCAAGCATGAGAGTTCAACTTACAACACGGTGTCCAACAAAACATTGTAAGCAAAAGAGTGATGGTTTTATGCAGGTAAAAAAGGATTATTAACAGATAGAGGTAATTTATGGAATCTCTTGAGGTGCCAGAGAAATAAGATTGGAGGTTACACAGACAGGAAGAATCCCCCAAATTATGCCCCCACATTATTTTGCCACTGCCGGGACCTGGGTACACATAGGTTGAAGCTGGACGGTAACACCACTGGAATTGCTGTCACTGCAGCTGTTGAAAGCTAGAAGTAGCTGCTGCCTCTACTACTACGTGTCAACACAGTAGTAATTTCCAATTATGAGCCAAGGAAGGGTGTGTCTGATTGGCATAGCAAAGTCATGTGACCACACTTGAGCTATGAAGACTGGAAATTCAAATGTCTTGCATTTGTACATCTTTTGGGGAGATATCCCTTTCCTCGTCAGGAGAGGGGGTCTGTAAGTATAGGAAAGGGTTCTGTTGCTGGGCTGCAAAAATAATGACAAATTCCAGCGAGGAGGGGAAATCCTCTCTCTCATGTATTTCCTTTCTGAAAACTTCTCCACATTTCCATACTATGCTTTGTCTCTAAAGAATCATAGGACTAATAAATTTTGAAATTATTAAATAGAGTTCAGATTTTGATTCCAATATACTTAAATCAAATAGATAATTTGAAAGAAGTTACATTTTATGATACTCAGTATTTCCATTTAGGAATATAGTGTGACTCAATGGATTTACATATTCATTCACATTTTGTAACTTTTTTTTATGTATCTTCACACAAAGATAAACTTACTAAATTCATTCTAAGGTAATTTTTTCTTTCAAATGAGGTCTTTATTTTTTAAATGGCTATTGCTAATGCATAGAAAAACTATTGATTTATGAAATTGTTTTATTGAAATATAATATACATATAGAAAAGCGTACATAGATAGAGCTTAATAAATATTCATAAACTGAACACACCCTATTATCAGCATTCAGGTTAAGAAACAAGATTTTTACCAAAACGACACCAAAGGCAGAATCTTAGTATAATTTTCTTGAGATCCATCCATGCTGCCTGTATATACTGATAATTCATTTCTTTTATAGCTGAGTAGTATTTCACTGTGCATATCACAATATATTTATCCACTCATCAGTTGATGGACATTTGAAAACAATTTTCAGCTATTAGAAATAAAGATGCTATGAACATGATGCACTTTTGTGTGGACATAGGCTTTCATTTCTCTAGGATAAATACTCTGCCCTGAGAACTGTGGTGGTCATGGTCTCCTCAGGTTCCCAGGCCCATTTGCACAATGCAGGGAGACTACTGGGTAGCATCTGAGTATCTCCTGCTTTCCTTGCTGTGTTGTGGAAAATCTCTCCAAACAGAGGCAAATGTAGGGTTCACTGTCATGTTTCTTTTCTCCCGGGGATCACTGTCCTTCATTGTCAAAAATTCAAATTCTTGAAAACCAGTGTTTCATAAATTTTTGTTTCCAGTTTATTTGTGTCTGTCAGGAAAGTAAATCCAGTCCTTGTTACTTCATCTTGGCCTGAAGCTGAAGTCTCAGTAGAGTTTTTATTTTTTTTAGAACAGCTTTATTGAGGTATAATGCATATGCTATAAATATTATTATTTTAAAGTGTACAATCTGGTGCATTTTAATATATTCCTAAAGTAGTGCATTTATCACCCACTATCTAATTCCAGAATATTTTCATCTCTCCGAAAGGACATCCATGTCCATGGGTGGTCACTCACCATTTCCCTGTTCCACAACCTTGGCAATCACTAACTTTTCTTTTTATAAATTGTCTGCTATAGATATTTTATATTAATAAAATCATCCAATACGTGGACTCTGATACCTGGCTTCTTTTACTTAGAATAATGTTTTCAAGGTTCATCCATATTATAATATGTGTCAGAGCTTCATTCTTCTTTATTGCCACCTTCAATATATAGATATACCATATTTGTTTGTCTGTTCATTAGTTGAAAGATGTTGGGTTGTTCCCACTTTTTGGCTATTACCAATAGAGCTGCTATAAACATTTATGTACAAGTTTTTGTTTGGACATATTTTCATTTCACACAGGTATATACCAAGGAGTAAAATTCCTGGGTTATATGGTAACTCTATGTTTAACTTTTTGGAAGAACTACCAAAGAGTTTTCCAAAATGCCTGTACCATTTTACATTCCCACCAGAAGTGTATGAGGTTTCTAACATGTCTACATCCTTGCCAGTGTTTGTTATTAACTGTCCTTTTGTTATGGCCATCCTAGTGGATGTGAAGTGGCACTTCATTGGGGTTTGATTTGCATCTCTCAAATCACTAATGATGTTGAGCACCTTTTCACATGTTTACTGGCCATTTATATATCTTCATTAGAGAAATATCAATTCAGATCCTTTGTTTATTTCTTAATTGGGTTATTTGTCTTTTCATTGTTGAGCTGTAAGAATTCTTTATATATTCTGGATGTAAGTCCCTTGTCAGATATATAATTTGCAAATATTTTTTCACATTCTGTAGGCTGTCTGTTCACTCTCTTGATGGTGTCTTTTGAGCACACAAGCTTAAATTTTGATGAAGTCTGATTTGTGGAATAGACAATTCTTTCCCAATTGAATAGTGTTGGCATTCACGTCAAACATAAATTGACTATAAACATAAATGTTTATTTCTGGGCCATTGATTTTGTTCTGAAAACCTGGAGGAAATGGGGTTCTGTGTATGCCTCTCCTCATTAATTCTTACCTATTCTTAGCAATTTAGGTATGAAAGGAAAGTATCTCAACACAATGAAAGTAATATATGACAAATCCACTGCCAATATGAATCTGAATGGGATGATCATTAAGAACAGGAACAAGAAAAGGATGTCCACTCTCACCACTCCTATTTAGCGTCGTATTAGAAGTACTAGCCAATAAGAAAAGAGAGAGGAATAAAGAACATCCAGATTGGAAAAGTCAAAATCAAAATGTCCCTGTTTGCAGATGACATGATCCTATATAGAGAAAAACCTAAAGCCCCTACCAAAAAACTCTTAAAGCTGATAAATTATTTCAGTAAAATCTCAGGATACAAAATCAACACTCAAAAATCAGTAGCACTTTTATACTCCAATAACAAACTGGCAGAGAAAGAAATAACAAAAGCAGCCCATTTAAAATAGTCACCAAAAAAATAAACTACCTAGAAATCAATTTAACCAAGGAGGTGATAGATCTCTACAATGAGAACTACAAAACACTACTGAAAGAAATTAAAGAGGACACAAAAAGGTGAAAATACATTGCATGCTCTTGGACTGGAAGAACTAATATTGTGAAAATGTCCATGCTACCCAAAGAGATCCATAGGTTCAGTGCAATTCCCTTCAAAATACTAATGACATTCTTCCCCCAAATTGAGAAACAGTTCTTTCGTATGGAACAACAAAGGACACATAATAGCCAAAGGAATCCTGAGTGAAAAATAAATAAATAAATAAATAAATAAAGCCAGATACATTACACTATCCCACTTCAAATTATACTACAAATCTATAGTAAACAAAACAGCATGGTACTGGCATAAAAACAGACACTTGGACCAATGGAACAGAAGAGAGATATCAGCTCACATACTTACAGCCAACTGATCTTTGACCAAGGCAGTCTTGGGAAAAGACTGTTTCTTCAGCAAATGGTGTTGAGAAAATTGGACATCCATATGAAGAAGATTGAAACCAGACCTGTACCTCTCACTGTATATCAAAATCAACTCCAAATGGATTAAAAATTTAAGATTAAGACCCCAACTACTGAGGGAAAACACTCCAGGCAGTAGGACCGGGCAAAGACATTACCAATAAGACACCTATAGCATAAGCAACAATAGAAAAAATAAACTAATGGGATTATATCAAACTATAAAGCTCTGCGCAGCAAAGGAAACAATCAACAGGGAAGAAAGACAATCTACAGAATGGGAAAAAATATTTGCAAATTATGCATCCAATAAGGAATTAATATCCAGAATATACAAGAAACTCAAACATCACCACAGTAAAATAATAATAATAATAATGATAATCCAATTAAAAAATGGACAAAGGAGCTGAATAGACATATTTCAAAGAAAGACATACACATGTCGAACAGGTACATGAAAAGATGCTCAACACCACTAATATACAGCGAAATACAAATCAAAATCATATTGAGATATCATCTCACTTCAGTTTGACTGACCATTATTAAAAAGGCTGAAAATAAAAAAGTGCTCGTGAGGATGTGGAGAAAAGAGAATTCTTCTACGTTGTTGGTGGGATTGTAAAATAGTACAGCCATTATGGAACATAATATGGAGGTTTCTCAAGCAACTACAGATAGAACTACCATCTGATCCAGCAGTCTAGTCTGTAGTGGATTGAATTATGTCCCCCCATAACTCATTGAAGCTTGAATTGTGTCCTCCAAGTTTCATGTGTTAGAAACTCAGCCCTCACTGTGACTGTTAAGAGAGTGGGGAATCCTATTATGATAACTGAAAGGTGGAATCTTAAAGAGGCGATTGGATTGTAAGACTGTGAAGTAGCGAGTGGATTGAAAATGGTGGTCTGGGCATGGTTCTGAGGGATTTTAAAAAGAAGAGTCTGTCTTTCTCTCTCTTTTGCTCTCTCTGCTTCCACCGTCTTGCAAAATGAGATTCCTGGGTCACTGTTGCCACCATCAAAAGGACTCTGGCCTTCCCAGCCTCAGAAACTGTAAGCAATACATTCGGTTTTTCTTTATAAATCACCCAGTTCCATGTATTTTGTTATAAACAACAGAAACGGACTAATACACAGTCCCACTTCTGTACATATATCCAAAGGAAGGGAAATCATTATGCCAAAGGAATATCTGCACTCCCACATTTAGCGCAGCTCTATTTACAATACCCAAGGTTTGGAACCAACCTAAGTGCCCACTGACAGATGAGGAAAATATGGTATATATACACAATAGAATACTATTCAGCCATTAAAAAGAATGAAATTCTGCCATTTGCAGCAACATGGATGAGCTTGGAAAAATATTATATTAAGTGGAATAAGCCAGACACAGGAAGAGAAATACCACATGTCCTCACTCATAAATGGGTGCTAAGAAAGAAGGAAAGGAGGAAGAAAGGAAGGGAGCAAGGAAGGTCACAATAATATGTTGAACTTTCAGAAGGAGACAACAAATCTATAGTTGCTAGAGGTGGGAAAGGGGGAGGAAGAGGGGTGTTAGTGAGAAATTGGGTAAGGGGTATGATGAATAATTATATTTAATAATGAATATGTTAATAATTATAATTTGATCATCACATATTTTACACAAATAATGACAGTCAACACTGTACTACAAAAATATGTATAATCAATGATGCCTCACTAAAAAAATAAAAACAAACTTAATTCTCAAGTAAAAAAAAGATTAGAAGCATCTACTTCACATTAACACCAACTAATTTTAATAGTGTGAAAAAATTTATGCCAACATAGCTCTGTTTCATTCCCCTCTTTTCTATTATTGCGATAAAAATAATATCTGTATCCGTTATAAGTTTATCAACATAGTTTTATAGTTATTGCTATTTGCAGTTGTTCTGAAGAAAAGTATTACAAATAAAAATACATTTATACTCTTTGTTATATTTACCTGTTGTTTCATTTTACACTTGTTCTTTATTTCTTTGTGTGCAATCAAATTATCTAGAGTTCTTTAATTTTAATCTGAAGTAGTCTTTTTAGTGTTTCTTGTACAGCAGATTTGCTAGCAAACGATTCTGTCAGTTTTTCCTTATCTGTGAATATCTTAATTTCTTAATTGTTTTTGAAGAACAGTTTTCTTAGGTATATAACTCTTGGTTGAAAGTCTGTTTCTTTCCGGACTTTTTAAATGTCATTGCACTCCCCTCCAGCCTTCCTGGTTTCCAATGAGAAATAAGCCATTAATATCTGTTAATAGTAAGAATTTGTACACAATGAGTCAAAAACAATTTGCTGCTTTTTGCTTTAAAATTCACTTTATTCTGGCTTTTGACACTTTGATTATGGTGTTTCTTGGTGTGGATCTTTCGGAGTTTATTCTTTGGAGTCTGCTGAGCTTCTTGGATGTACATATTAATTATTTCCGTCAAGGTTTAGAGATGTTGGGACATTACTTCTTCCACTATTCTTTCTGCTCAATTCTCTCTCTCCTTTTCTTCTGAAAGTTCAATTATGTGTATATTGGTATGCTTGTTGGTGCCCATGTATCTTTAAGATTGTTTATTTTTCTTTTTTCTTTTTTTTTTCAGAGAGCATCTAGACAGGCAGGGAAAGTGTTGACAGTTCCCTTGGAATCTGGTTTTAGGGGAGCTACAAACCCATTTTGCCTCCATTCATTGTCTTCTAGGCTGTTGGTTTTCACAGCTACTGTAAACTTGTGAAGCTGTTGGATT
Organism: Galeopterus variegatus; assembly: GCF_000696425.1. Classification (NCBI taxonomy): domain Eukaryota; kingdom Metazoa; phylum Chordata; class Mammalia; order Dermoptera; family Cynocephalidae; genus Galeopterus; species Galeopterus variegatus. The sequence continues at coordinate 144,891 of NW_007727752.1, read as the reverse complement.
TCAAGGCTACCATGAAGCTGTGGAGTGGGAACTGATTTGGGTAAGTTAAAAATAACAAAAGTGTTCTCACTGAGATTCAGCCAGTTTTCATGAATAAAATATATTTGGATTGCTATAAGCTTTAACTTGATTTTCAGAGTTCTGAAAAAATTAAATTTGAAAGTTTTTGCCAGTGTTCTCCTTGCTTGCTTTTATGAAGTATTTATTCTGCCATTCAAATTTCTGATATGATTCTTAAAAGTGTCCATTTTATTTTCATAAGCATTAATAGGATTTTCTGAGTTGTTAATCCTATCATCTGTAAGTAATGCTAATTTTATTTCTTTTCCAGTGTTTACAGCACATATTTCTTTTTCTTTTAATTTTTAGAGATTCTATAAAATGTTAAATAATTTCAGTCATAGGTGGCAGTTCTGTCTTATTACTGCATTTAGTGTCTGATATAGTTTAGATATGTTTGTTCCCACAAAGCAGATGTTGAAATCTGATTCCCAATGTGGCAGGGTTGGGAGGTGTTTGGGTCAAGGGGATGGATCCCTCATGAATAGATTCATGCCCTCCCTGGGAGGGGATGAGTGAGCTGTCACAGGAATGAATTAGTTCGCATGAGAACTGATTGTTAAAAGCAGCCTGGCACTTCCCCCCCACCCCCTCTCTCTTCTTTCTATTCTATCTGTAAGATCTTTGTCCCCTCTGGCTGCCCTGCCACTTTCAACCATGAATAGAAGCAGCCTAAGGCCTGCTCCAGATCCAGGTGTACCAGAATCATGAGCCAAATAAACCTCTTTTTAAAATAAATTACCCAGTCTCAGGTATTCTATTACAGCAACACAAAAATGAACTAATACGGGCCGGCCCGGTGGCGCACTGCTACAGTGCGCCGCTTGGGAGCGTGGTGGCGCTCCCGCCGAGGGTTCGGATCCCACATACAGACTGGTTCCCGCTCACTGGCTGAGTGAGGCGCGGGAGCAACACTGAGGGTTGCGATCCCGTTGCCGGTCCCGGTCCGGTACGGGGGCGACACTGAGGGTTGCGATCCATTGCCGGACACGGAAAAAGACAAAAAAAAGGAAACAAAAAAAACAAAAAAAAACGAACTAATACAATGTCTTTACTTTATCCTTTTCTTTAAAAAAACCCCAAAATACCTAAAGAGGTATCCTTCTATAACTACTTTCCTAATTTTTAAAACAGAAATTTGATACATTAAGGTGATTAAATAGTAATACTCAATTGTATTATGAAATAGTCTCCTTGGATCTGATAATGTAATAAATTTATATTATCTATGAATGTTAAACCACATTCTTATTCTTGAGGTGGGTGATAACCTATTTAATTATTATATATGTATTTAATATTGTAATAAAATTGCATACTGATATCACTGACATTGTAAAGTCTTTTCAATTAGTGAGTTTCTTAGTTTCTTCTTATTAATATCATCTTGTGTTTTCTTTCAGGTTTTAATTTCAAGTTTTATAAAGCAAATTGGATTTGGCATTTGCTTTCTCAATTTCTTTCTTGTTTGCGTTATTGAAGAATTTGACTTATTTACCTTTATATTTAAATGAGACTTTTTTCTATGTTATCTGCCTATGTTTACATAAATTTTACTGTTACTTTCTCTTTCTTTTTTCTTATGAAGTCTCTCTCTATATTTTATTTCTTCCTCACACTTGTGTAAAAGTCAACAACCTCTTTTTAATTCTCTAATAAAGTACCTAAACATTTTCAAGCACATATTTAAATATGTGTTTTTTTCTAATGGTACACTACTCTAATATAAAAGTTGCTATGTCAAATATATGTTATAGATAAAAAGCAATGAAGACATTTATTTCTTGGGCTGGGCCCGTGGCGCACTCGGGAGAGTGCGGCAGCAGTGCTTCTGCTGCGGGTTCGGATCCTATATGGGGATGACCGGTGTGCTCCCTGGCTGAGCGCGGTGCGGCCGATCTCAATAAGGACAAAAAAAAAAAAAAAGACATTTATTTCTTGATAGTTTTATATATATATATATGTATATAACTACAGTTGCATACCTACACACACACACACATATAACTTTATTAAAGTTACAAATTTTCTCTGTGTTTTTTGGCATAGCCATTACTTTTGGCAAAATTGCTTTGGATGCCAGTGCTTTAGTAAGTATAGAACCACCCTCTATTAGTAGATTTTAAAATTTTTTACAACGTTGCTATGTTATTTAGTATTTTTTACTATAATATGATCTATTCTGTTGAATGCGAATGTACTTTTCCCATTCTAATAATGTTGTGTGTAAGATTATATTCAAACAAAACATGTTCTTTATTAAGTTGTCTTATCACATGTAGCATGTTCTTTATTAAGTTGTCTTATCACATGTAGCTAGCCTCAGTTTCCATATTTCATTGAATCTGAGACTCCATTGATTTTTATAATGTACCATTTTATTAGTATTTATGAGAAAAAACACTTTTATTTTTATCTATACAATTCTTTATTATAGTAAAAGATCATTAAAATGAATACGGATTCCCTCAATAGAATAATTTCTTTCCTTCCTTCCTCCCTTCCTTTGTTTTTCGAGTCCTGTCATTTGAGTGTACTAAGGCTCAAAGAGGGTGGGGAACTTCTTCTCTGGAGTAAAAGCGCTGCCGTTCACTTTCAAAGACCATTATACTGACCATTTTATGCCAGCATTATATCAAAAAATAAAACATATAAACATATCAGAGACAGCTATTTTAGTACAAAATCATGAGTGCGTTGCTTTTTTCTTCCATTTTATATTTTTATGGTAATGTTACTATTTTCAATTTTATTTTGATCCTACTTGGTTTTTGTCAGGCTGCCAAAGTAAATTACAATTTTCTCTACAAAATCCTTTTTATTTTTATTTTTTTGTCATTTAAACCATTTGGGATTTTTTCTGCAGACAGAGTCCTTGAGTCAGACTACAAATGTTCATTGAGTGCCTACTGTGCTAAATGCTTTATCTTGGGTGCTTAAGAATAATGCAAAACAAAAAAGACAAGCTTTTTGCTTTTAAGACTATTGCTATTAGGTTGGCACAGTTTATTTAATGGACTTTATAGCAAAACTTTAACCTTCTTTTAAGAAGGGCCAACCTTCAGTCACATGTTATAATTGACCCCCTCCAGCCTCTCTCTCTCCACTTCTGTTAATCTTATCCTTCATCCCCCTCCCTAATCCCAATCTCAGGAGTCTAATTCCAATTTGGAATTCCATTTGGAAGTTATTATTTTTAGTTTAAAGTAAACTAAAAATTTAGATCACAGAGTCATATTAGCTTTTAATAGAGGAAGCCAGAAGACCTCCAGGCTTTCAAGACCCAGAAGTGGCACCATTAATAGTGGAATTTCAGGTATTACAAAAGTACTGAAGAGTATATAGAACATAGTCATTTGGGTTTGGGGGTTTCCTTAAATCATGTCATCTATCAAGGAGCTGTTTTCACATTTTTTAAGGCTGGCCTCACTTCTGGGTAACCAGTTTGCCAAAAACCTCCCTTTACCTGCACATCCTGCATCAAAGAGGAATTCCTTTTAAAAAAATTTAATTTAATTGATAGTATTTTTTTACATTGTGTGATGCTGTTGCAGAGCAGTTGGGATGGAGAGGGAGATGGGAAAGGGGCAGGAAATGTGATGGAAAAAGGAGGAAGGAGGAGGTGCAGGATTGAGGCCTGTGGCGCTCCCCGCATTCCCACAGTGAAGACTGGGGCGCTTCCAGCAGTGGCTTGGCCATTGCTGGGTTGGGTGCAGATGTCAGGGGGTGTGGCAAAAGCCCTCGCCTCTCACCACCCCAGCTCAGGAACCTGGGGCCCTTCTTTCTGTGGTTTGGTGGTCATTGCTGGGCTGGTTATGCATGATAGGGGGTGTGGCTGAGGCCCTTGACCCCCCACTGCCCCAGCTCGGGAGAGCCTGGGGCGTTCCTGTGGTGGCTTGGTGGTAATCGCTGGGATGGTTGCTCATGTTGGGGGGGGCGTGACAGAGGCCCTCAGTCCCCCACCACCCCAGCTCAGGAGAGACCAAGGTGCTTCTTGCGGCAGCTTTGTGGTCATCACTGGGCTGGCTGCAGGTGGCGGGGGGACATAGTCAAGGTCCAGGGCCCTCCACTGCCCCATCTTGGGAGAGCCTGGGCACTTCCTGTGGCTCAGTGGTCCTCTCTAGGCTGGATGCTCATGTTGGAAGGGCATGACTGAGGCCTGAGACCCCCCACCACCCCAGCTTGGGAGAACCCAGGGCTCTTCCTGTGGAGGCTCTGTGGTTGTCACTGGGGTGATTGCACTTGTCATGGGGGTGTGGCTGAGACCCAGAGTGCTTCCTGCAGCAGCCCGGTGGTCATCACTGGGATGGCTGCATGTATCAGGGGGTTATGGCTGAGGCCCCTGGCCTCCCCGCCTTTCTGGCTTGGTAGCCCAGGGGACTTCCAGTCCTTCTAGGTGTTATAGGTGTTCTTTGATGAAATGAGAACTTTGCTAGTTATCAAACTTTGTCTCTGGTTGCAGGTACTTTGTTTTTTCTTTCAGTTCTGTGTTGAATTATTTGCTGTTCCCACCACTCAAACTCTGTGCTGGAAGTAATTTCTTGTCTTTTGCTTACTTCTAAAATGGGGGAACTTCCTGTTGGGACCAGTACTTGAGCTCTGTGGTTGAGCTACATTGCTGCTTTGCTGTTGATTCCCTGGGGAAGCCTTTTTGTGCAGCTCAGGTTTTAATGCTTGACTTTATAGATACTTCTGGTTTTAGTGAAATCCAGTGCACCTCGGTTGTGTAGAAACACTAGTCCGGGCCTGAGTCTTTTCATCAAACTGCACCTCATGCATTCTATATTCCTGACCAGTCTACTCTGAGTGGTCCTGTGCTGATTGGGGGTAGATCAGCAGTCCTTGCTGTGCCCCATTGTTCCCTCATTGAGCCTGTCTCCCACACTTCCCATGCTCCAAACATTTCCCATGAGACAGGATGTGATCTGGTCCCTTGCTCACATGGCTTCTGAGTGGTTCCTTTTTTGCAGTTGTGTCTTCTCGCTCCTATGTGGGTCCACAGGAACTCCATTAATGGTCTTGCTGGCCTGGGGGCGACCAAAGCCCTTTTCTCCCCTGCTGTCTCCAACCAACTTCATCCAAAGGGCACAGCTATGGCTTTTGCCAGTTCCTGCTCTGTGCACTCAGCAGCTCCAGCCTGGAAGTGGCCAGGATTCTAGACAGTTAGAGGGTTTTTTTCTTTCCTTTTTCATGGTTTCTCCCACCTTCATACACTCAGTAGGTCTCTCCTCCTCTCCCACTGAGCTCTAGCATTCTCAGCTTGGCTATCATTGCTTTTTTATAGTTGTAAATTGGTTGATTTGTGGGAGAGAGTGATGCTGGGGACTGTCTATTCTGCCATGTTGGCTGGAAGTCAAGAAAAAACACTTTCAATTAAGCTGCAATGTAATGCTGTCTTTTCACTAAGAAATTTAATTTTATGTCCACTGAGGAGATCTTTTATATTTTCATAGAGAAATGTAATTATTATAATCATGTTATATTGTTGTTACTGTGACTTCTGGGCTGTGAAGCCTAAAATATGTGCACCTTGATATTTGGAGAAAACTTAAATGTCCCACTCTGCTCCTATAGAGAAAGACCCCAATACAAACAGCCTTCCTTTTCACAGGTACCAAGCATAGTTTTTGGTTGTCTTTTAGTTACCTGGTAGCCTACAGAATTATTCAAATAAGCCAATCACATCCTTCCACAGAAATCATCTCATTTTCTGTTTCTACAAAAATCTGTTTCTATAATCCTTGGTTGTGTGCTTTGTTCCTGAGTGCAACCCGAGTGGCCGTGGGTGATGTAGTGCCATCTTCTCCCAGGCTGTTAGGACACATGGCTGATAAACTGCTGTCAATCTCATCCATCCAGTGTTGAGTATCATATGTTTGACCATACCTGCAACCCTATAGTGGAAATCCTTTCCACATAAATTGAGTGAAAAGGAGGCTAATAAAACACTTCTGTAGTGTAAGGTTTTATTTTCATGACAAATCACAGTGTAATCTTTTATACACATTTTAAAGAGTAATTAAACTTAACATATGTATAACAAACAATAAGCAAGACTTAACTAAGGAAAAAGCAATGCAGATGTCTGTGATAAGGTTTATATGTGTGGAGACAAAAGCGACTTTCCCGTGACTACAGTTTAGCCAGCAGCAATTGGAAGAACAGCAACTTCAACAGTTGATCCAAATGTAGTCTGCAGCCTGTTTTCAAGTGGCCTGTGAACTAAGAATTATTTTTACTTGCATAAAGGACTGTAGAAACAAACAAGAAAAGAACAACGTAAAACAGAAACCAAATGTGGACTGCAAAGCCTAAAATATTTAATATCTCAACCCTTACAGAAAAAGTTTGCTAATCTCTATTCTAAAGTAATACAGATTTGTGTGTGTTACCAATATGTATACTTTTTAGGATTAGTTTAAAGGTTCTTAAACTTTCTTGATCCACTGCATCTTTTTAACCCAATCATTCTCTATGGAATCCTAAGCCCCCAAATACCTAAAAGTACTGCTTATTAATTAGGTGCAAAAACATAGTAAATATGTATGTCCTAATAACAACAGCCATTTGAAAAGCATAAAACACATAAATTCAGAGAACAATTGTATTTTCACTTTACTTTTAAATTATCACAGTTAATTGTTAATGGGTGTATGTGCCTGGTTAGGCCTCTATAACTTTATAAAGCCTAGAGTTAAATTGGCTTTTACAATCAACCTCATTTCCAGTTCCACAGTGATTCACTCTTTTTTTTTTAATATAGAAACTACTGAAAACCCATTTTCACAAAGATATGATTTTTATCAAGGAAAAGTAGCATGATGTACTGTTGAAATTTACACTACCGCTAATTAGTATATTTTATAGTGTCAGACAGATGTCTAATATCATTGTGTTTGCCTAAAAAAATCTAAAATATATTGCCATGCCCTATAAGTTGCTATGTTAATGGGCACACAATATAAAAACGATGCAAATTGTGACATGAATAGCATAAAATGTAGGGGGGAAGTAAACGTGCAGAGTTCTTATATGTGATTAAAGTTAAGTTTTTATCAGCTTAAAATAGACTGTTATAACTGTAAGATGATTTATGTATGCTTCATGGTAACCACAAAGAAAATGCTTCTAGTACATACACAAAAGACGAAAAGAAAGGAATCAAAGCATACCACTACAAAAAAAGAAAAGAAAAGAAAATTAACCAATTACAAAAGAACACAGCAGGATTGGAAGACAGGAGCTACAAAATTCAGAAAACAATTAATAAAATGCTAATAGTAAGTCCTTGCCTATCAACAATTATTTTAAATGTAAATGGATTAATTAAATTCTCTAATCAAAGACAGGGATTTAAAAAATAAACCAACAATGTTCTCACTGTAAGAGTTTGACTTTAGTTTTGATACACATAGGCTTAAAATGAAAGTATAAAAAAAGTATTTCATAAAAATGGTAACCGAAAGAAAAGGGGGATTGCTATAATTATATCAGGCAAGTAGACTTTAGTTTAAAATCTATCACAAGAGATAAAGAAAGTCACCATGCAATGATAAAGGGTTTAACTTTCTGAGAGGATATAACACTTATAAATATATAAGCCCACAACATTGGAGCACTGAAATATTTAGGCAAATATTAACAGAACTAAAGGAAGAAATAGAGAGCAATACAATAATAGTAGAAGAATTCAATACTCCACTTTTAACAATGGATAGATCATGAAGACAAAAATATGAGGAAATAGTAGATTTGAACAGCACTATAGACTAAATGGACCTAACAGACATACACAGGTCATTTCATTCATCATCCAGCAGGGCACACAGTCTTCACAAGCACACATTGAATATTCTCTGGAATAGATCATATGTGGGTCACAAGACAAGACTTAAACTTAAGGAGACTGAAATCATACCAAATATTTCTATGATCACAGTAGTATGAAACTAGAAATCAGTAGCAGGAGAAAAATTAAAAACTTCACTAGGATGTGAAAATTAAACAACATGCTCCTTAACAACCAATAAATCCAAGAAGAAATCAAAAGAGAAATCAACAATATCTCAAAACAAATGAAAATGGAAATACAACATAGCAAAACTTATGTGATGCAGCAAAACTAGTTTTTTTTTTTTGCCTTTTGTCTTTTTCCGTGTCCGGCAACGGATCGCAACCCTCAGTGTTGCCCCCGTACTGGACCGGGGACCGGCAACGGGATCGCAACCCTCGGCACTGCCCCCGCGCCTCGCTCAGCCAGTGAGCGGGAACTGGTCTGTATGTGGGATCCGAACCTTCGGGCGGGAGCGCCGCCGCGCTTCCCAAGCAGCGCACTATCCAGTGCGCCACCGGGCCGGCCCGCAAAACTAGTTCTAAAAGAAAAGTTTACAGCAATGATTGCCTATGTTAAGAAAAAAAAAGATCTCAAGTAAATAACCTAACTTTATACCTCAAGAATCTAGAAAGCAAAAAACAAAATAAGCCCAAGACCAGCAGCAGAGTAAAACCAAAAAGATTAGAGCAGAAATAAATGAAATGGATACTAGAAAAAATAATAGAAAAGTAAAAAGAAAAAACCCAAAAAAACTGAGTCATGATTTTTTGAAAAGATAAACAAAATAGACAAAGCTTTAGCTAGACTGACAAAGAAAGAGAGAATTCAAAGAATTAAAATAATAAATTAAAGAGGAGATATTATTGCTGACACCACAGAAATAAAAAGGATCAAAAGAGACTACTATAAAAAATTATGTGCCAAAAAATTGGATAAAGTAGAGAAACAGATAAATACCTAAACACATACAATCTACTAAGACCAAATTATGAAGAAATAAAAAATATGAACAGATCAATAATGAGTAAGAAAATTGAGGCAGTAATTACAAACTTTCCAACAAAGAGAAGCCTAGAGCCAGATATAGAGTTTCATGAGTGAATTCTACCAAATATTTTAAGAATTAATGCCAATATTTCTCAACCACTTCCCCAAAACAGAACAGGAGGGATAACCTTCTAACTTATTTTATGAGGAAAGCATAATCTCATACCAAAAACAGTTGAGAACACTACAAGAAAAGAAAATTACAAACCAATATCCCTGATGAACATAGATGCAAAAATTCTTAACAAAACACTAGCAAACTGAATTCAACAGCACATTAAAGACATGATTCACCATGATCAGTGGTATTTAAGCCTACAATACAAGGATGGTTTAACATGCAAATCTGTATATGTGATAGATCACATTAAAAGAATGAAGGGTAAAAATTATATGATTATCTCTACAGATGCAGAAAAAAAGCATTTGACAACATTCAATGTTCTTTAATGATAAAAATTCTCAACCACTTTGGTATTAGAAAAAATGTGCCTCAATATAATAAAGGCTATATATGGCAAGCCTACAGATAACATCTTACAGAGCCATAAACAACTAAAATCTTTTTCTTAAAAACCAGTCAGAAGACAAGGGTACCCACTCTCACCACTTCCATTTAACAATGTACTGGTAGTTCTAGCCAGGGAAATTAGGCAAGAAAGAGAAATAAAATGTATTCAAATTAGAAGAGGAAATTTACATTTTCTCTGTTTAAAGATGACATGATCTTATATAGAAAACTGTAAAGACTCCACCAAAAAACTCTTAGAACTAATAAAAGAATCCAGGAAAGTAGGAAGATACAAATCAAAATACAAAAAGCAGTTGTGTTTCTACATATAATAATGAACCATGCAAAAAATATATTAGGAAAACTCACCCATTTATAATAGCATAAAAAATACTTAGAAAAAAATTTAACCAAGTAGGTAAAAGATCTGTACACTGGAAACTCTATAAGATTGGTGAAAGAAATATAAAAAGATAAAAATAAATGTAAATATATCCTTTGTTTATAAACAAGAAGAATTAATATTGTTAAAATATTTATACTATCTAAAGTGTTCTGAAGATTTAATGTAATCCCTACCAAAATTCAAATCAAAATTTTCATAGGCAGGAAAAACAAAAATACACTAAAAAGTCTTTAGGTTGTAAATCCTAAAATCCATATGAAATAACAGAAGAGCTTGAATGGCTAAAGCAACCTCAAGCAAGAAGAATAAAGCTATCAGGATCACATTTCCTGATTTAGAACTATATTGCAAAGCTACAGTAATCAAAACAGTATCATACTGGCATAAGAACAGACATTTAGACTGATGGAACAAAACAGTATCCAGAAATAAATCCACACATTTATGATCAACTGATCTTTGACAAGGGCATCAAGAATACACAATGGGGAAAAGATAGTCTCTTCAATTAATGGTGCTGGGGAAAATGAATAATCACATACAAAAGAATGAAATTCTTACCTTACACCATACACAAACATCAAATCAAAATGGCTTAAAAACTTAAACAAAAGATCTGAGTCTATAAAACTCCTAGAAAATAACATAGGAAAAAACTCTTTGTTATTGTTGTGGGCAATAATTTTTTGTATATGATGCCAAAAACATAGGTAACAAAAGCAAAAATAAACAAGTAGACTACATCAAACTCAAAAGCTTCTGCACAGCTAGGGAAAAAAACAACAAAATAAACAGGCAACCTGTAGAATGAGATAAAATCTTTGCAAACCTTATATCTGACAGGGGTTAATATTCAAAATATATACAACTCAACAACAACAACAAAAACAGATAAATGACATGATTAAATACTGGCAAAGGACCTGAATAGACATATTTCAAAACAAGACATCCAAGTGGCCAACAGGCATATGAAAAGGTCCTCATCATCACCAATCATCAGCAAACTGCAAATCAAAAAGCAATGAGTTATCACCTCACACTTATTATGATGGTTTTTATAAAAAACACAAGAATTAACAAGTATTGCCAAGGATGTATAGGAAAGGGAAACTTTGCATATTGTAATGGGAATGTATATTGATATTGATTTTATAAAAAACAATCTTGAGATTTTTTTGAAATATTAAAAATAGAACTACCTTGTGATCCAGCAACCCCATTTCTAGGTGTATATACAAAGGAAAATGGACCCCTCCCCCTTCTTTGGGCCCAAACGGGAGCACCAGCCCCCATGGCCTGACCTACTGAGGTGGGCCCAGCAGAACCCATGCAGCAAAGATGATTGTCTTGAAGAGATATCTGCATGGTCATGTTTATTGCAGAATTATTTGCAATAACTAAGATATGGAAATAAAATAAATGTCTATTTACAGATGAATGGGTAAAGAAAAAAATAAATAAATACACACTTGCCTCTTGTGACAAGGAAATAAATAACCCTGGAGGACTTCATGGTAATTGAAAAGGCAAAGAAAAACAAATACTGTATGATCTTGCTTATACATGGAATCTAACAGAATTAAACTCATAAAGACTCAGAGTAGAATCGTAGTTGCCAGGGGCTGGGGCATGAGGTTACGGAGTTGGTGACCAAAGGGTGAAAACCTTCGGTTATAAGATGAATTAGTTCTTGGAATCTAAGGTATGACATAGTCACTAGAGTTGATTATACTGTATTGTACACTTGATATTTGCTATAATAGTAGATCTCATCCGTCCTCTCCTCTAAAAAGATAACTATGTGAGGTGATGAAGATGTTAATTGGCATGATTGTGGTAATTATCTCACAATGATTATGAATTTTTTCACAATGCATTGTGAAATGCATGTGTATGTCAAATAATCACACTGTACCCTAAATATATAAAATTATTGTCAATTATACCTCAATAAAACTAGAAAAACATAAATTATGCATCACAATTACAGTATTAGCATCTTTTGAAGTTGATTACATAGTTACTTTTACCTATGACTTTTATACTTTCATATTAGTAATTAGCATTTTTTTGTTTCAACTTGAAGAATAATCTTTAGCATTTCCTGTAAGGCATGTCTAGTTGTGATGAACTACTTCATCTTTTGTCTGTCTGGGAAAGTCTTTATCACTCCCCCATTTCTGAAAAACAGCTTTGATGTGTATTTTTATATTTTTGTATTCTTGAGTTGAAAACTTTTTTTTTTCAGCACTTTGAATATGTTGAATGTATTATTCTAATCTTTCCTGGCCTGAGGGTTTCTGCTGAGAATCCACTGATAGCCTTGTGAAGGCTCTCTTGTGGCCTTCATGATGAGTTGTGATCCTCTAGATTCTGTTAGTCTTTGATTTTTGATAATTTGATTGTAATATGAACTTGGATGTCCATATGTCACTATTTGGGAAGTTTTTAACCATTATTTCATTAAATAAGCTTTATGCTCTTTTCTATCTTCTTCTGCAATTTCTGTAATGTGTATGTTGATTCACTTGTGTACCATAAATCTTGCAGTTTTTTCTTCATTGATCTTTATTCTTTGATTCTTTTTCCTCTTCTGACTACACAATTTCAAATGTCCTGTCTTCAACAGATTCTTTCCTCTGCTTGATTAAATCTACTGTTAAAGCTCTCTATTGCATTTTCAAAACATTTTAAAATTTATTTGTAATTGTACATATTGGGTTCAGAGTGTTGTTTCAATACATGCATATATTGTACAGTGATTTACTCAGGATAGATAGCATATCCATCACCTTACCATTTATCTTTTCCTTGTGATGATCATTGCCTAGATTCTCTTTTCTAGCTATTTAGGTATCTACCGTATAATATTATTGGCTCTAGTCAGTCTATAACACCAGAACTTATTTTTCTTGTCTACCTGTACTTTTGTACCCATTAATTCACTTATTACTCTTTCCCCACCCACTTCCCTTCCTGGCTACTGGTAAAAATTATTGTACTCTCTCCTTCTAAGAGAATGACTTTTTTTTTTTTTTTCCCTGATTCCACATATGAGTGAGATCATGCAGTGTTTGTCTTTCTGTTTCTGGTTTACTTCACTTAACATGATAATCTTCAATACTATCCATGTTGCTGAAAATGACAGCATATTTTTTTTATAGCTGAATAGTATCCCATTGTGTATAGATACCACAGGTTTTTGTTTGTTTGTTTGTTTGTTTAATGCACTCATTTACTGATGGGAATTTAGTTTGATGCCCTCTTTTCACTATTGTAAATAGTGCTGCAATAAATATGGGAATGCAAGTGTCTGTTTGATAAATTTATTTTATTTCTTTTGGGTATATACCCAGTAGTGGAATTTCTGGATCATCAGGTAGTTTCATTTTTAGATTTTTGAGAAGCCACCATACTGTTTTCCATATTGACTTTGTTAATTTACATTCCCATCAGCATTTATGAGAGTTTCTTTTTTCCACATCCTCACCAGCATTTATTATTTTCTTTCTTTTTGATAATAGCCATTCTAACTGTAGTAGATGATCTTTCATTGCATTTTTAATTAGCATTTTCCTAATTGTTAGTGATGTAGAGCTTTTTATTTTTTTCCTGTGTGCATTGGCCATTTGTATTTCTTCTTTTGAGAAATGTCTGCATAGGTCCTTTGCCTGCTTTTAAACTGGGTTATTTGCTTTTTTTCTGTTGGGTTGAGTTTCTTATGTAATCTGGATATTAGCCCCTTGTCTGATGTGTAGTTTGAAAACACTTTCTCCCATTTTGTAGGTTGTCTCTTCACTTTGTTGATAGTGTTTCTTGCTGTGCAGAAGCTTTTCAGTTTGATGTTGTCCCCTTTGTCTATTTTTGCTTTAGTTGCCTGTGCCTTTGTAGTTTTTTGTTCAAAAACGCACTGCCCACTTCCATTTTATGTAGTGTTTCACCTGTGTTATACTTGTTGTAGTTTTGTAACTCGGGGTCTTAAATTTAGGTGTTTAATCCGTTTTGAGTTGATTTTTGTGTATGGTGAGAGACAGAGGTCTAGTTTTAATTCTCTGCATGGGAATATCCAGTTTTCCCAGCACTATTTATTGAAGAGGCTGTACTTTCCCCAATATATATTCTTAGCACCTTTGTTGAAAACCAGTTTACTATAAATATGGGGGTATACTTCTGGGCTCTCTATTCTGTTCCATTGTTCTATTTTTCTGTTTTTATGCCAGTACAATGCTGTTTTGTTACTATAGCTTTTTACTATATTTGAAGTCAGATGCTATGATGCATCCAGCTTTGTTCTTTTGGTTCAAGATTGCTTTGGCCATACAAAGTCTTTTGTGGTTCCGTACAAATTTTGAGATAGTTTATCTATTTCTGTGAAATTTGTCATTAATATTTTGATAGGGACAGCTTTGAATCTGTAGATTTCTTTGGGAAGTATGGATATTTTGATGATATTAATTCTTCAAACCCATGAATACAAGATTCCATATTTCTTTGTCATTTTAAATTTCTTTAACCAGTGTTTCATAGTTTTCTTTGTAGAGATCTTTCACCTCCTTTATTAATTTTACTCCTAGGTATTTCCTTTTTTATTTTTTGGTAGCTATTGTAAATGAGATTACTTTCTTGATTTATTTTCAGTTATTTGTTACTGGTGTATAGGAATGATATTGATTTTTTTATGTTGATTTTGTATCCTGCCACTTTACTGAATTCATTTATTAGTTCTAGCAATTTTTGTGTGTATGTGGAGTTTTAAGAGTTTTATATATGTAAAATCATGTCATCTTCCAATAGAGCTAGTCTGACTTCTTCCTTTCAAATTTGAATATCTTTTATTGCTTCCTCTTGCCTTTATATCTCTGGCTAGAACTTCCAGTAGTATGTTGAATAAGAGTTGGGAAAATGGGCATACTTGTTTTCTCCCAGACCTTAGTGGAAAAATATTCAATTGTCTGTTCAGTATTATTTATACTGGGGATTGTCCTATATGGCCTTTATTGTGTTGAAGTAAATTTTTTTATACTTAATTTGTTGGATGTTTTTATAAACAAGATGTGCTGTATTTTATCAAATGCTTTTTCTGCATCTATCGAAGTGATCATATGCTTTTTACCCTTCATTCTGTTGATGTGAAGTAGCACATTCATTGATTTACATATGTTGAACAATTCTTGCATTCCTGGGATGGATTGTACTTGATTATGGTGAATGATATTTTTAATGTATTGTTGGATTTGGATCACTAGCATTTTGTTGAGGAGTTTTGTATATGTTCATTAGAGATGGTCTGTAGTTTTCTTTTTTGCGTGTGTTCTTTTCTGGTTTTTGTATGGAGATAATGGTAGCCCCATAAAATGAGTTTGGCAGTATTTCCCTCATCTTCAATTTTTTGGAAGAGTTTGAGAAGAATTGCTATTCACTCTTTAAATGTTGATAGAATTGGGCATGAAGTTGTCTTGTCCTGGGGTTCTCTTTGTTGGGAGAAGGTTTATTACCACTTCAATCTCTTTACTATTCACTGGTGTGTTTGGGTTTTCTAATTCTTAATGCTTCAGATTTGGCAAGTTGTATGTGTCCAGGAATTTAACCATTTCTTTCAGGTTTTTCAGTTTGTTAGCATATAGTTGTTCATAATAGTCTCTTATAAACCTTTGTGGTATCAGTTATAATGTCTCACTTTTTCATTTTGATTTTACTTCTTTGAGTCTTCCCTCGTTTTTTCTTTGTTTATCTAGCTAAAGTTTTATTAATCTAGTTCACCTTTTCAAAATGCCAACTCTTTTTAATTGATCTTCGGTATTGGTTTTTTAATCTTTAATTCACTTATTTTTTTTCTCTGATCTTTGTAATTTCTGTTATTCTCCCAATTTTGGATTTGGTTTGCTCCTGTTTTTCTAGTTCCTTAAGGTGTAACATTAAGTTTTTTATTTTAATCTTTCTACTTTTTTTGATGTAGGCATTTATTGCTTTAAACTTCCCTCTTAGAACTGCTTTAACTGTATCCAATAGGTTCTGGTATGTTGTATTTTTAATTTTCCTCCAGGAATATTTAAATTTTCTTTTTACTGTCTTCTTTGACCCATTTGCTGTTTAGGAGTATGTTTTTTAATTTTCATGTATTGAACAGTTTCTGATGTTCCTTCTGTTATTGTTTTCTGGTTTTATTCCATTGCAGTTGGGAAAGATAGTTGGTATGATTTATTTTGTTTAAAATTTTTTGAAACTTGTTTTGTGACATAATATATGGTCCATTTTAGAGAATGTTTCATGTGCTGCTAAGATGAATTTACATTCTGTAGCTGTTGAATTAAATAGTCTAAAAATATCTATTAGAGTCAATTGATCTAGAGTGGAGATTAACTATTATATTTTTGGGCAGGGGGAGTCAATTTTATGTCTGGATGGTCTGTTCACTGCTGAAAGTGGGGTTTTAAAATTTCAAACTATTTGGAGTCCATATCTTCCTTTAAGAATAATTATATTTGCTTTAGATGTCTGGTTGCTCTGGTGTTGAGTGTGTATATATTTAAAATTGTTATATCCTCTTGTTGAATTGATCCTTTTATCATTTTAATGACATTTCTTATCTTCTTTTACTTTCCTAGACCTGAAGTCTATTTTATCTAATTATAGATACTGTTTTTTTGTTTTTTGTTTTCTGGGCTTTTTTTTTTTGGTTTCCATTGAAATGTCTTTTTCTCTCCCTTCACTTTCAGTCGATGTATGCCTTTATAGATGAAATGAGTTTCTTCTAGGCAACATGTTGATGGTTTTGTCTTATAATCCATTCAACAACTCTTATTTCTTAATTTGGAAATTCCACCCATTTACATTTAGAGTAATTATTGCTATATAGAGACTTGTTACTGCCATTTTGTTACTTTTTCTGGTTGTTTTGTAGATCTTTTTTTTAAAAAAATTTCTGTCACTGTCATTCTTTGTGATTAAGTGATTTTCTCTATTAGTATCTTTTGATTTCATACTATATATTTTTAGTATTTCTATTATAAATCTTTGTGCTATGATTACTATAAAATTTACAAAAACACATTATAATTATAACAGATATGTTTTTAATAAAAACTTAACTTTTATTGCTAAGAAAAAAGAAAAATCAAAGCAGACTCTATTCTTTAACCCCATACCTGCTCCCCAGTTTTTGATATTTTGATATTTGAAGTTACATATTTTGATATTACCTGTACCTTACATAATTGTTACATTTGTTATTGTTTTAGTAGGTTTATGTTTTAGTCTTCATACAAAAGATATAAGTGATTTAGTCACCACCCTGACAGTGTTGGAGAATTCTGAATTTGTCTCTGTGCTTACTTACTAGTGAGTTTTATACCTTCAAATATTTTCTTATTATACTTTAGCATCACTTTCTTCTACATTAACAAACTCCTTTTTGAATTTCTTTTAAGGTAGGATTAATGTTGATGAATTTTCTTAGCTTTTCTTTGTCTAGGAAAGTATTTTTCCTAATATTTAAAGGTTAGGTTTTCTGGATATAAGATTCCTTGTTGATAGGCTTTTTCCTTTAGCACTTTGAATGTATTATCCCACTCTCCCCCAGCAAGTAGAGTTTCTACTGAGAAATCTGCTGTAGTGGTATGGGGTCTTCATTGAATGTTGTGTGTTCCTTTTCTCTTGCTGCTTTCAGTATTCTTTCTTTATCTTTGGTTTTTAATAATTTGATTATGATGTGCCTTGGAACATTCCTGTTTGGATTAAATGTGATTGGTGGCCTCTGAGCTTCCCATATCTGAATGCTATCATCTTTTTCCATAGTTGGAATATTTTCAGTCATTATTTCCTTGAATATGCTTTCTAGATCTTTTCCATTTTGACTTTGTTGGGCACTCCAATTATGCATAGTTTATTTCACTTGATAGTGCCCCATAATTCCTGAAGTCCTCTTTCGTTTTTATTTTACCTTTTTTTCTTTTTGCTCCTCCCATCTGGTAATTTCTTAAATTCTGTCTTCGAGTGCATTGATTCTTTCCTCTGTTTGATCAAGTCTATTGTTGGAGCTTTCTACCAAGTGTTTTAGTTCAGATAATGCATTCTTTATTTCTAGTATTTTTATTTGTTTTATTTTTATTCTATTTCTTTGTCAAGTTTCTTGTTTTGCTCCTTTGTTTTTCCACAACAGTTGGGAGGAAAAGATCATCTTGGAGATCTTCATCCCCCACCCCAAGGTTGGCACAGCACCGTCCATTCTGTATATTCCTGTGACTCTCTGAACATCTTTAAGAGAATTATTCTGAATTCTCTGTCAGATATTTCATAAATGCACTGCTCTATAGGTCCATTGCTGGAGCTTTGTTGGTTTCTCTTGGTGATGCCATATTTCTTTGTTCTTTTTTGATCTTTGTGTCTTTACATTGATGCTTGTGCATTTGAGGAGATGTTTACCTCAGCCAGGTTTTGTAGGTGTTCTTTGGTGGTGTTAGACCTTTACTGCTCAATATCAGAAATTTATCACTGGATAGGATTTTTTTTCTTCATTCTGTAGTGAATCTGTAATAACCACAATTACTTCAACACTGCACTGGAAATAATGTTGTTCAGCCATTAATTTCCAGGTTAGGAAAGACACTGTGGGGACCAGAACTCAAATGCTGTACCTGAGCTAAGTTGCTGCCTTCCTGTTGTTTCTCAGTCTGGGGAAAACTCTTTTTGTGGATTGGATTTTAATTTTTACCCTTTTAGTTATTTTGGGGTCACAGGGAGACTCCATAGGAGCAACTTCATTATGTGGAAAATCTGGCCTGGGACTGAGTTTTTCACGTAGACTGTGCCTCTTGTAGCTCTAACATGCCAACCTTTCTCCACTGTGTGGTGCCATGCTGATCAGGATGCAGATCAGCTGCCAATATTGTGCTTGAGTCGACTCTTGGTAGATCAGTGTCACTCTCAGGCATTCCAAATGGGACATGCCCCAGGTGGGTCCCCTACAAAAGCTCACAGATCACTGGGAAAATCAGACACCCACCTCTTACTTCCTCCTCTCACCTCTAGGACATCAGGCTCAGTGACCTTCTTTGTGTATGGTCCTGTGCCAACCTTGGGGTGGGGGATGAAGATCTCAATTTCATCTTTTCTTCCCACCTGTTCTGGTTCCTTTATCTTTTGTTGGCACAGGGGAACTTCATGTGTAGCTATCCTGGCTTTGGAATTGGGAAAAGTCTTTTTGAAGTGATCTTTTTTTTTTTTTTTTTTACCAGTGGACACAGCACTTTTCACCCCTGCAGGCTTCAAGTAGGTTCATGTGAAAAGTGCTGCAGTGGTTTTGCAGATTCCAGGCAGCTGCTCTGCGACTGTGCTAAGCCATCTTGGGAAGAGGTTGGGACTTCTCAGAGTGATCTCATCCACCATGGATTTCCAAACCTTTGTGGCTCTCCTCCTTGTCCTCCAAGTTCTAATAGTTTAAGGATAGCAGTTTCAGGATGCTTTAATTGTTGCCATTTATTTCTTGTTGGGGAGAAGCAACAAAATAGATCATCTAGTTCACTATCTTAATGATGCCACTCTTCTTTCTGTTGTATTTTCATTTCATTCATTGTATTTCTAAGTTCCATATTTTCTGTGGCTTTTTTATGATTTCTGTCTCTTTTTAACTCCTCATTTTCTTTATGTATTATATTCTTGATTTAGTTGAGTTGTCAATTTGTGCTTCTTGTAGCTTGTTGAACTTTTTGTTTTTTCAGTCCTTTATCAGATATATCTTTTTTTTTTCCTTTAAATTTTCATTTTGTCGATATACAATGTGGTTGATTATTATGGCCCATCACCGAAACCTCCCTCCCTCCTCCCTCTCCCCCTCCCACCCAAAAATGTCCTTTCCATTTGCTTGTTGTAACAACTTTAAAGGATTGTAGTTGTTATATCTTCTTCCCCCCCACCCCACCCCCAGTTATTTTTTGAGTGAATTTATTTATTTATTTTTAGCTCCCACCAATAAGTGAGAACATGTGATATTTCTTTTTCTCTGCCTGACTTGTTTCACTTAATATTATTCTCTCAAGGTCCACCCATGTCGTTGCAAATGGCAGTATTTCATTCGTTTTCATATATTATTTTTTGACAGTTTTTTTATTGAAAGATAATTTTTTATATATATTTGTGGGGTACAGAATTTAATATCAATACATGTGTACAATATGTGGTGATTAAATCAGGATAATTAGTAAACTCATGTTAACAAAATGTCATCAATCTTTGTAACCCTTAACTAATTTCTCACTAACCCTCTTCCCCTCATATGGTAGATCTATCTGCAGTTGTTTGAGGAACCTCCATACCATTTTCCATAGGGGTTGCACCATTTTGCATTCCCACCAACAATGTATGAGAGTTCCTTTTTCTCCGCAACCTTGCCAGCATTTATCGTTCAAAGTCTTTTGGATTTTAGCCATCCTCACTGGGGTGAGATGGTATCTCAGTGTAGTTTTGATTTGCATTTCCCGGATGCTGAGTGATGTTGAGCATTTTTTCATATGACTGTTGGCCATTTGTATATCTTCCTTAGAGAATTGCCTACTTAGCTCTTTTGCCCATTTTTTTATTGGGTTGCTTGTTTTTTTCTTGTAAAGTTGTTTGAGTTCCTTGTATATTCTGGATATTAATCCTTTGTCAGATGTATATTTTGCAAATATTTTCTCCCACTCTGTTGGTTGTCTTTTAGCTCTGTTAATTGTTTCTTTTGCTGTGCAGAAGCTTTTTAGTTTGATATAATCCCATTTGTTTATTTTTCCTTTGGTTGCCCGTGCTTTTGAACTTTCTTAAACCAATTATTTTGAATTTTTTGCCAGGCAATTTATAGATCTTCATTTCTTTGGAGTTGTCTACTGGAAAATTATTGTGTTCCTTTGGTGGTGCCATGTTTTTATAATTTTTTAAAGTCTTGCACTGTTGTCTTCACATTTGAAGAAGTTATCTCCTTTGGTCATTACTGTGTTTCTTTTAGAAGGAAAGACATTCATGAGTCAGCCCAGCTAGACATTCTGGGGGTCTCTAAGACCTTTTATATGAATGCACCCACTTCACTTCTCTTGTTCCCTCTTGGGGGTGATGTCTTATGACTTTTCTTAATCTTTAGAAGTCAGGTTGAATTCTGAGAACATCCTATTTTTCCTCTTAGGGCAGTGTCCTGAAGAGTTCAAGGTTAAATTTCTTCTCCCAATCCAGTAGAGTCAGCTGTCTATGTGAGATTGTGGACAATCTGCAGAGATTTGTGAGCATTTTTTTTTGTGGGCATGCATGCCAGAAACTGGCTGTGGGGAGGTGAGGGACATACAGAGTGCTGGGGGTGTGAGTGGGCTATCTGGGGGGGTGGGTCCCATAGATGATCCATTCTACAAGGTTTGTGAAGGGGTCTCTTGGTGGAATCCATGAGACAGTTAGTAGAAACCACAGCATTTTGCTGAGCTCTGCATCTTAGTTGGTGTTATCCCCTGCCCCTTTTCCCTGCTCCTAGCTCCCCAAAGACTATTTAGTCATGCAGATTGCTTCAGTGTTCTCAGTGAGACAAGAAAGTAGTTGGCATGGGCAGAATCCCACATAGCTGGGGAAGCCAGATGTTCCCTATGCTCTCACTTTCTCCCATGGGAAGAATCTGAGGCCAACGGGTCTTTCTTGGCACAGAGCTGTGCTGCCTTGGGAGAGGAGTGACACAGGTAAAGTGAAATTATTCTTCTTATGCTCTTCAATGGAGCTTTTCTTAGATTTTTTTTGCTCCAGCGAGGTGCTGGGTCCTTTCTACTGTACTCCTGGGATCCCACAAAGGTACTTTAACTGTTTGTGGTTGTCAAAATCAGTGTTTCTTTGTATGTGTGTAAGGGTTAAAAACTCCTATTCTGCCATCTTGTGGACATTATTTCTTTTGTAAATAATATAATTTTACTTTATTCCTACTACTTTAGTGTTCAATTGATTTTTAAGGAATAAAAATTTCTAAGGAATTTAATAATTGAGAAAAACTCACTTATATTTTCCCACTTGTTTTCTCTGATTATTATTATTATTATTTTGGTTTGGATACCACTGGAAAATAAAAATGCAAGACAAACTGAATTCATTTACTGGATATTTATATATTATAATTACAAAAATAAATTTTACAAAAATAAAATAAATAGGATTATTAATAGATTAAAAACTTCTCATAACTTGAGAATAACATATAAGATAATAAAGTGGGGCTAAAATTTGAATAGACCTCATTAAAGAAGGTCTTGCATGGCTAAAATGCACAGGCACTTGACGTCATGAATCACCAGAGAAATATCAAGATAAAACTATAATGAGATATCATTTTCCTCTAGAATGGCTATAATAAAAAAGATTGGTAATATCAAGTGTAGGAGAGAACCTGGAAAACTACATCCCTCATAAATGCTGGTGGTAGTATAATGTGGTACTAACACTCTGGAATACTTTTTGGGAACAACTTTAAAACCCAGAAATTCACTGTTAGTTATGTACCCCAGGTAAATAAAAGTATGTCTATACATGATCTTGTACACAAATGTTCATAGCAGCTTTAGTAAAGATGGCTTTGAATTGGAAAGACAAATGTCTTTCTACAGACAAATGTGCAAACAAACTTTGGTGCATTTATGTATTGTAATTTACCTAACAATAAAAAGAAATAGTCTACCATTACAGGTGAAAGAAGCCAGACATGTAAGAATACATATTCTATGATTTCATTGATATATTCTATATCAAGCAAAATTAATCTATACTAACAGGGAGAACATCACTAGTTATCTGGTTTGAGGCAGAGGGATTGCCTGCAAAAGCACAGGAGGACGTCCAGGTGGAATAAAAACCTTCTGTATCTTTATTGTGATGATGGTTACATGTATGTACACATTTTTCCACTCATTGATCTATGTAATTAAAGTAGTTGCATTTTACTGTATGTAATTTATACTTCAATAATGTTCACCTAAAAATAAAAAATAAAAAAATAAAGTTTGCTCTTTGAAGGACCATCTAAGCCTGGTCATTTTGGGGAGGGAAGTGTTTTGATAACTTTATCACTTTTTGTTTGACCACTATGATTTTATTTTCTAGGTCTTCTGGAGTCAGTTTAGGTATAGTATTAAATATTTTCCATTTTATTCATGTTTTCTAATTTATTTGCTCAGAGAGCAAAGTTGTCTTTCACATATCTTCATTTATCTCCCTTTAGAGGTTATTTTCAATTTTCTCAATTCTTATTTTTGGTTACTGTGCATTCTGCCTTTTATTTTCTTGAGTAGATTTAGATGGTTATTTTTGCTGTAAACCATTTTTGTTTGTATTTAATAATTATTGTCTGTCTTCCAGTGTATTTTTGCTTTCATCTATTAGTTTCATCTTTTGTTTTCCTTCAATTAATTTTTTTTATTTCATACTTCTTAATTTGTATGCTTATTCTTTATTTTTATTTTTTTCTTAAGACTATAAATTTTTTTTCCATGCTAAACTTTAGTGCATAGACTCTCATATATAATGTCATCATATTACTATTTTTGGATAATGCGAAATCTGTTTTATTTCATCATTAACCGACAGGCTACATAAAACAATAATTTTTATGTCCAGGAAATAGGAGATCTTTGTTTTCTTGTTTTCTTGGTTGTTTCTAGTTTATTGCCAGAATGTTTTTAAACAAGTTTTGTTATTTATCTCTTAGAAGAAGCTGGAACCATTTGTGGGAAACTTGTTGATAATGTCAATGACATTGCCAATATTTTGGCATTAATTTCAGGGCTCCATTCATTCTCATTCAGACTTTTTCAGTAAAATGTATGAAGCTTAGCACTTAAACAAAACAAGGATTACTAAATGCGGTAAGACAGGTTTTCCTTCCAAACAGGTTCTAAAGGCAATTCCAAAAAATTTTCAACACGTTATCTAGGGTAATGGCAAAATATCTTTAGAATGATTAAAGAATGAAATAACTTCCTATGGTGGAAACTTTGAAGTATAATACTCAAATGAATTTGCAAACTCTGCATTGTTGTAAAAAAAGTTATTAGTGAATCAATGCAGTCTTATACAAAATATACCAATTCTGAAATCTGCTATGTGAGTTCACATCCTGCCTATATCACTCATTAATTGTATTATCTTGAGCAAGTTCCATAACTTTGCTATAACTCAATTTTTTCATAGTGAAACATAATAAGATCTTTCTTAAAAGCATAATTGAGGCTTATAAATATAATTTATGTAAAGCATAAAGCCCAGCACCTGTTGCAGTAAAGGAATTCTGCAAATGGTAGGTATTTCTGTATGTACTGGTATCAAAACTGCCAAAGTAGGGGCAAAAGTGTAAGAATTTTTGTCCCACTTACACTGTATTGTACTATTTTCAATTTTGTCAACCAATAGATTGCAAGCTTTTGAAGGAACAGGGTTTATAAATCTTCCCAAAACTCTAAATATATGATGAGTGGGAAATAGTTATTCAGTAAACTTTATTGATTCTCCACATTCTTGTTGAGCACTTAGTATGCTCACCTAAACATAAAACTAAAGTGTTTATGGTTTTCTCCTATTTTGATTTCTCCTATTTCCGTGTTTCACATAAAGATTTGATCACTAGGTGGCAGCAATATGTAGGGAAGGACACTGAAGATCTGGCATTTGCTTGTAAAATTTGTCTGTTCTTCCTAAGCACAACTGTCTTGTCAGCTACCCAGTTGCTGTTACTGGCCTGAGTTACTTTCTGTC
The DNA here is from genome assembly GCF_000696425.1 of Galeopterus variegatus. NCBI lineage: Eukaryota > Metazoa > Chordata > Mammalia > Dermoptera > Cynocephalidae > Galeopterus > Galeopterus variegatus. The sequence continues at coordinate 120,294 of NW_007727752.1, read as the reverse complement.
ACCAAAAAACTCATTTTATAGCTGATGCTAATGAAGCAAAGCCATAGTTTCCCTCTTAACTTCAAATAACTGTAAACATAGCAGTTGGGAATTTCAAATACTTTTAGTGAAAAATATTACTGAATGAATAATGTTTTTCAAATGTACTCCCCATTGCTCTTGGGACTGCCTCTATTGCAGCTCAGATAATCTTGTCCTCTGCTTAGCTGTTTCTGTAGCTACAGCAGGAGCTCCTGGTGAAGATTTTTTTTGACCTCTCAGCATTTTTTATTTATATATTATTATCGTTCTCCAAATTTAGCTATAATTGTCTATGGGAGAGATTTGTTTCAACCAATCAAAACACAAAGTATAGAATCAGCTGAGATTTTTTTTTTTAAGTTTTTTGGAATAATTTCAGATTTACAGAAAAATTGCAAAGGTAGCACAAAGAATTTTCATGTATTCCCTTAGTAAGGATACTTTACCTCTCTCCGTAACCCTGCTGGCTAGCGCTATTTCTCACACAGCTGAGTGAATGACTGAATAATATTGACTTCAGAAAATACTTGACCTATAAATTTGGCATTAATTTGGCATTATGTAGGATGATGTAGGAGAGTGTCTTAGTTAGCTCAGGCTGCTACAAAAAAAATGCCATAAACTAAATAACTTATCAACAATAGAAATTTATTTTTCACAGTCCTGGAATTTTGAAGTCCAAGATCATGGTGCCAGCGTGGTTGGGGTGGTGATGGTCCTCTTCCAGGTTGTGGACAGCTGACATCTCCTCGTATCCTCACATAGCAGAAAAAAGTACATTAGCTGTCCAGTCTTGCTTTATAAAGACATTAATCTCATTCATGAGGGAGCTACAGTCATGAACTAATTACCTCTCAAAGGTCTCATCACCTAAACCATCACATTGGGGATTAGATTTCAATATATAAATGGGGGCAGGGGCAGCACAAAAATTCAGTTTATAACAGATGGTTTTAGGACATAATATTGTCCAGATGAAACTTGCCAAATCTAGTCGCTGTCCAAAGAAACCTAACATTTGAAACTTATTTTCGTTTGCCTAACTTTTTGAACCAACTTGGTTCTTATGACTATTTCAAAACCCCTTCTGTACCTGCCTATTTGCATTTTATTCCCAGCTCTCAAAGGATTCACTATTTATTCCAATCTTTACTGCAATCTTAGATGAAATAGGCATTACTCTATTGATTTTACAGATTTTACAGGTAATTAAGGTGACAGAGAGATTAACTACCTGAGAGCTAAATAAGTGTAGGACTTTAATTCCAAAGAGCTGCACCCAATTTTACTGTTCTTTCTTCTCTGCCACAACAGAAATATAATGAGTGGTCTCCTGAAAACAAGCTTTCATAAGAGGTAAGAATGAGTTTAAGTACTAAGGCTTTGAGCATCATTGAAACTGAAAGCAAGGACCTTGAAGACAATCTCTCCTACTTTTTAATTTTGAGTAAAATGGCTCCCACTGTTCTGGCAGGGAATACCAGCCTTTTAAGGGTTAGAGGTGTAAAGATTTTATATTCATCTGACATTCATGGAATACCCTTTGTAGCACTTAGGGCTCTTTTGGTCACAAGTGACAGAAAATCCAGGCCACCCTGGCTTTCACATTAAAGGGGTTAGTACAAATATGAACCTGACTTCAGGAGTCGCATGATCTGGATATTCGAACCTGTCTTCCCTTTCTTTTTACCCTGCCTCCTGCAGTGCTGACGTCATCCTCAGGCTCCACTTGTCCTCCTGCCCACCCCACTTGCCCCAAGATGGCTCTAATCTCTCACTTCATGGTGGCAAAATGGCTGCAGTGGTTCCAGATGCCCAAACTCCACACTACGTTACTTAAGGGCTGCCCTATGTTGTAATTCTGTTTAATTTTCCCTAAGTCTGCAGTAAAATCTGATGTATTCACAAATTTGTGAATAGAAAATAAACAGGCTTGCCTGTCTCACCCTCATCATCAACTAGCAGCTGGTTGCAGAGTTTAGTAATGACAGAGGTAGACAGAAAGCTGGGAGAATTGGACAGTAGGGAGGAGCTGCCTGGGAAAATTGGAGGGATTAGTTCTTTTGAATTAAATTCTTTTCATTGGGGACTTGAAAACCTGATTTAGTTATTTAGTTATCAAAATTTTCTTTGTACGTTAGGCTCATTTTCTGTGCACCACCTGGCTCTGTTTATATCGTATTCACTTATTTAGTCTTCATTCCCTGCAAAACTTCTACTTACGCCTGCCTGAATATTGGATGCTATGCCTCTTCGCTCAGGTAGATATGACTTCTTTGTCTACGTGGCCTCTCATCCGTTCTTCACAGAGCTCTTGACTTCAGTCAGTTACTTCTCATGTTCCTTCTCAGGACACAGGAAAAGCAGAGCCCAGTCTGGCCTTGCATGGTTAGTGTAGGAGAGAAAGTAATAACTACATTTCTGGTTTGGTCCAGGATCTGAGAATTAGAATTGAGGACGAAGTCTGGCAGGAAGACGTGTGTTTATGGAGGCCCATCAGACATCAGCAGAGAGGAAACCAAACATATTTAAGTCTAAAGAACAAATCAGGGGTGGAGTAGCTTAAGGCAGTAAGTTCTCAGACCTGGGTGGTCATCGGATCACCTGCAGAAGTTTATAAAATATGGATGCCATGGCCTCACCACAGACCTACTCAAAAATCATCCAGATTGGGATCCAAGGATGTGTATTTTTGAAGTGTCCCAGGTGATTCTGATGATCACTCAGGTTTAGGAAGCTGGGCTCTGTGGATTCATGGTGAATGGCTGGGAGGCATGACCATACTTGTGGGTCCTGCCATATCTGGGGATAGGCTTACACAGCCTGAAAGACTCAAGACACCTTGTTGCACTTGTGTTCTGCTCAGACCAGCCTAATTTGTATCCCTACACCCTCCTGCATTCCAGCCTGAGGCCAGATCCTCACTGCTTCTGTTCCTGGCTTTAGAGCACTGATCTAATGTATAGATCCCATCAATTTGGATTAGATCATACTACATTTCCCATGGCTTATTCTAGTGGCACAAAAGAAGAAGAGATTAATCTTTTAAAATTTCACACAATTCCATGTATATTTCTTTTTCCGCAAAATCTACGCCAATAGAAAGGAGTGATTTCCAAGCCTGGAAGCTTCTAACTATTGGCATGTGTGTTTTTGGTACTGAACTGCCTCTCCTGCATGGTTTGGCTCATCTCTCCATTTGCTGCTGGATATTTTTGAGCTACAAGACATTTGTAAAATGATTTTCAGAGAACTGACATAATTATACACAATGGAACATAATATTTATAAAAGGATCTTGCCCCCGATCTATATACAGTATTTCTCCTAATCTTCCATTCATGATTTCTTTAAAAATTTTAAATATCCTTATTTGTTTTTGTTTATTATACTTTCCTGGTTTTTAAAACTTTTCTGTTATTAAAAACACCTTTCTGTTGTTAAAAAATTAATTATTATAGTAACGTATAACTTACAAGTGCTGTGTTCCCACGGTTTCTTCTGATTTAGAATATTTAGTATTCTTTGGGGCCCTGCTATATAATAAGTGCAGTGTGTGAATATATTTAAATATGTAAACACAGAGGCTCATAATTTGAAAAGTTAAAATTAAAGCTAATCTCAAACCTAGTAAAAAGCAGGCTTGGAATATGTATCATTGAGTGAATTCTGAGATGACACTGATACACTAATTATATGGGAGAACGTGCAAAATGATGGGCTTACCCACAGCATCTCAGGATCCTATCTTTGGCGTTCGGTATAAAAAATATATCTACATGAGGTTAGAGTAAAACTCCAGGGGTTCCAATAGTATTTTATACCCGGTATAAATTTTATACTCAGTATTCAATACCTGGTTCCTACTTAATTTATTCTATTTTGATCCTGCTGCAAAAACATCCTTATATGCTCATTATTCATGTGACCAAAATTAAAATTATTTAGTTTGATAGTCTCAATAACTTTCATGATCTGTTCTCATTTGTCTTCCAAGCCTTATTTTTCTCCAGCGTGCTTTGTGAACCCTCTGTTTCACCTAGAGTGACACAATGTCCTCATTCCCAGGGACAATCCTTTTGTTCAGGATTCTCCACACTTCAGAAAAGGCAACCCAACTCTTTTTCATATTTTTGAGACCTGCTTGTAATCTAATACCTGGTTTACATTGCAGCTGAACCCAAAAGACTTTCTTGACCCTCAAGAGCAAAATGTTCTTTCCCAGGATTTCTTAAGCATTATAGGCCGTTCCATTCTCTTGGCTCTTGACATACACTGTCTGCCTTGTCAGACACCTTTATTCGTATGCTGTCTTGTTATATCAGCTCTGTTGGAAATCCCTGAAATAGAAACTTGGATGTTTGCCTCTTTATAGTCTCTCAGAGCACATACCACACTCAAATATGTATTTAATTGATTACTATATACCCAGCAGAATTAAATATAGTGTGTATATATAAGTCTATTTCTAATTGCTATTTATAACAGCATTTTTTAATATATGAAGAAAAACATTATTCGTATTTATTTCAGTCTATTATTATTATTATCGGCTTCATAATATTTCTGGGTAAGATCTGAATTTCTTTTTCAGTTGATTTCAACAGCCCCTCATTTTAAATGTTCGAACACAATTTTTAAAGGCTTTAAATGGTAATTCTGGCTAAAGATAGTGCTCATTAATTTGTCTAGTTCTTGAACCAAACTTTGACAGGAAAAAAGTCAATATTTTTCCTAGAGCTTCTTTTTAAAAGTACAATAAACCCTTCCAGAATTGTAAAGAAGTATAACACAGTCAAGTTTGCCCAGGAGCCAAATAATTAAATGAATATATATTTTGCAAGTTACTGGGATGTCAAATAATTGGTTTAAATGAAAACAAGACAAATCTTTTGCATTATTTTACAGGATTTAGAGGTTCCTGGATGAATGTGACTGGGTTCAGGGGACTGAAGAAATGAGCAAAGCCTGTAATTGTGGTCATCCGTTCTACATTTTTTTACACTTACCATGACCGTGGACTTGTCTCCCATAACAAATAGACGTCGGCTTTGTAATATTCCACAGCCCAGTTGGAAAGTAAAAAGGTACACATTTCCAGGATTGTTCCACAGCATACTATATCAGAGCCAACCACCTCAGCACAGTCTGCCTTCAGAGTCAATTACAACCATGAATCCATTACATACATCTCTAACTTAATACTCTGACAATTTCCAAAGTGGTATTTTCCAACTGTTTGTAATTTATCTGAATATCCTTAGAGAACCAGATAGAAGTATGGGGTATATTGGCTTTCCCATTCAGAGTTGTCAGAGAGTAATTTGGCACTTAAGTAGTTTCACTCTCAGAATTGTACCCTCAAAAATAAAGAAAACCATATGGTTATAATTAAAAACGTAACACATATGCATATAAATAAAAATGTAACACAAGTGCATAATAGACAATTTGGGTGCAAAATAAGTAAATAAAGAAGAAAGAAAAAGTAAAGAAACCTCATATTTCTATCCATCTATAGTCAACCACTATTACTATTTTGTTGTATTTCCAGGTTTTTTTTGGAATATATAACATATGACTTTTTATATAGATTGGGATCACACAATACTATTTCATAACTTGTTTTTTTAATTTAGAAACACACTGTGAATATTATACCATGTCATATATTACATGATCTTCTATGATACCATTTAAATATTTACATATATTTCATGATCTCACTAGTCTTCATTTTAACTAATCTTTTAATAATGCATATTTGTGATTAATTTTAACTACTACAAAAATTTATGTGATAAATATCTTTCAATTTTTTTGTTACATTTATGTTCATTTTTCACTATGTTTATATTGCATCACATAGATAAGTTCTTTGTTCCCCTATATTTTTTTTCTGTGCATACACTTTTCTCTGAATTTCAGGAAAATTTCTCAAGCTTGTTTTCTAATTTTCTCTAATATTCTAATTTTATTATTAAAATTAGTATTAAAATTAGTATTCTATTGTTATTATTAAACTTAGTATTCTAATTTTCTCCACTTGAGTGGAGATTACAATTTTTATCTCTAGAAATTTCCTTGTTTGATCTTACCTTCTTTTCCAGAAAGCCATAGTCTCTAAGTTTAGGATGTATTATTTTCTCAGGTGACTTGATCAACAAAAATTAAATATTTGCTAACATTTTCTTCTCTGTCTTACATAATATCTGTTTCATTAGGGCTGTTTGTTGATGCCACAGCTCAAATCCTTTCTTTGAATAGCTTAGTCTTTTCACATGTAGTTCATTTATAGATGAGATTATTGAGTTTAATAAGAGGAAAAATAATTATTTCTAAATGCTACTAATTATCTCAGAAAATTTTGTAAAGTCTTTCATTAATATGGCCTTATAATGACAATATCACAAATGGTTTTCAAGAGGCAAAAGCTTCTTATAGAAGAAAACAAAAAAATAAATTCTATTTTATTAGAACTTTCTTTCAGCTTCAGGTGTGTCCTGTTAGGGACAGAGTGTCTCAAGACATTCAGCTGCTTTTCTTTTTTAATTCTAACTTTAGGTAGAGGTTTTTAAAAACCTCTATCAATGGCTAATTTTTCTCATTAGATACAAATTTCTAGAGGTTTTTTTTCTGTTTTGTGGGGACAGGGGTGTCAGGGATGTATGTGTACGTGTGTGCAACAAGTATGTGTGTGTACTCCCATAAGTGTAGGAGGGAGTGGGGGGCGGAGAGAGAGAGAGAGAGACAGAGAGAGAGAGAGAGAGAGAGAACAATTGTTCAGGAAAACTAGTAGAGAGGCTCAACAAGAGATATTTTTATATTGACATCATCAGGAATGGTAGCCTTTAAAATAAAGTGAAAGAGGAGAACAAGAATTGACTTGGCAAGCAATTGTAAAAAACAGTGGAGCAACTAATGATCACCAAATGTTAACCCTTTGGGGGAGGGCAGGCTTGCTGCATGCAATGAAGCAGGCTGTGCTGCTGAGCCCTTGCATTGCTGGTAACAGTTTGTAGCCCACCACCACCACCATCACCAAAATCTCATCCAGTCACATTAAAATGTTTGAGTAAAACTTATATTACCTCTATATCTTATACACTACAACCAAAACAACATGAAGCAAAAGTTTTCTCAATTTTTGGAAAAATAGAGTATATATCTTTTCTCAGCAACTGAGAAAACCACCACAGGAAAGTTATTATATTGGCAAGTTCTCAGGTGTGTATTCATTTATTCATTCACTCAGGGATGAGTTATTCAATACACACTGTAATAAAGAGTAGACACTGAGTTGAAAACACAGGATTGAGTTATCATGAAAATATGGCTGATGGTAGATTAATTTTTAAAGGACTGGAATGATCAACCAAGACACTTTGTTGAATTAGAATACTGACAATATATTATAAACCGGAGTTTAGAAAATGTTCACCAAAGTACCTGAAGATGGTTTTCCTTCCCATCTAAGAGTTGATAATTTGTGCTTAGAGCCAAACATCAGTTCCAACTATTACATTGGCCTTAAAGGCAGCAGCATGGCCATCAGTACAAACCTTACATGAGTATTTTATTCTTGTTTTGATGAAACCATATATGTGCTTAGTTTGTAGACTGTCTTTAACTTCCAATAGTGCTTTAAAAATCTGCTTTTCATTTACTACATGGGAGATAAGTAAATGGCATACTATCTGTATTTTACAAAGACAAAAGAAAATCAGAGACTGACTTGTCCAAATCACCCAGCAAGTCAGCCTGGAATACCAAGATACCAAGATACTGATATTTTGGCTTCTTAGCTAACATTTACTCCCCATCACCCACCTCTTTAACACACGCACAGTCACACACAAACTCTCTGCCTGTCCTCAATTCTATTCCTGCTCCGATGACTTCGTTGGTTTTAAGCACACTGTTTATTTATCACAGTTCAGCTTAAAGGGTATCTTTGAATCTTCTAATTAATGCTTGTTTAACATATAAATACTATATATAAGACACACTTAAGATTTTCTTCTAATATATAATTCTGTCTCATGAAGTTTTTTAACACTATGTTCTTCCCAATTTGATTTTTCCTTCATTTAAATTTTTCCCTTTTTTTATATCGTTAATTGTCTCCTGAAAAGCTAAAGGGGGAAACAGGTCAGGCACAGACAGAGAATTTTTATTTATATTATATGTTTGGTATAAGTTGTAATAAAAAGAAAGTTTTATTGTGTGTGATTAATTTTTCTACATACATTAATGGTAGAAGGTTAGTTTAATTCTGTTTTTGTTCCTAATCTGGTGCCAGCTGACAGTGATGGCTGTAACACCATAGATCAGTAAGGGAACTCTATTCTCATTTAATATGTATTAACTAGCAATTTGCTATGTCATCTGCTTATTACCCTTTGTCCAGGTTCAGGTATTCTAGCCAGAGGCCAACGTGTACAATTTAAAATTTTCTCAGATGTATTGGTGATAATTGGATTTTTTACTTACTTTGATGAGATACGACTAATTCACCTGAAGTTATGCTTTTTTTGCACCCAAAATCAGATTTATTATAACACTGATGCATCAATTCTTCTTAGGTCCCCAGAATCTAAGAAGATAGACTCAATCTTTCCTGTGCAGTGTAAATCAACAGATATGTACCAATTGTCCACACAGTGATAAGAGTTATGGAGTAATTTAATCTCTTAAAGTAGCTTTGGTTTAATTGGGGAATATTACTAATACTACTATTATAGCTTATGCCAGGCACCATGTATCAGACACTGTTCTAACAGCTTGACATATATTAACTCATTGAATTTTCACAGTAAATTAGTAAGACAGGCACCTTATTACCTCTACAAGGAAACCGAAGCAAAGAGAAGCTGTATAATTGTAACTAGTATGTGGTGGAGCTGGAATAATATATATACATAGAAAAATCATTGGTATTAAAAACAACTTGTACTGAATGCCTTATAATTGTTAGAGAGAGAAAGTACTATAGGTATTCCTAGGAGGGAGTAATCAATGTGGGCTTTGTGTAGTTAGGGAATGTGTCCTAGTAAGTACAGGGTATTGACAGGTGGAACAATGTCTTTTAAGTATAATGTGAACTTTCCAAGCATGGGTGAACAAGACAATGCAAAGTTCCACATTTTCACCTAACCACTCATTTGCGGTGTGAGTTCAAAGACAGCAGGGGTGGCAGGAGCTGCCTGTACTTCATATTCATTCTGCTTTTATAGAGACAATCTTCTGCTCTGTGGTTTGATGATTTCGAGAAAAACACAAATCTTTAAACAGGAATCAAGGTAAAATAAATTAGAGTTGACTATGAGAAAATGGATTATAAGAATCAATTCACTTCTGTTTCCCTTCATTTTCTGTAGAAGTTCCACATAAATCTGAAATTGCTTCACTTGTGTCTTTTATGATTATCTGAGGTTTCTCCTGAACGTGACCGAGTCCACTTTGGAATGTGCATTAAAGATGCAAATAGATACTCATTGTCTAGCTGACTGAATTATAATATCAGATCTTGACATTGTAGACTCAAGGCTGTTGACTTGGGCAACTGCCAGAGAAGGCAACACTTGAAACTTCCCAAAACCTTCTCCTCAAAGTGTTGGTAAACTGTTCCTGTAAGTCAGCTTGTTCTCCATCCACTTTAAACCAGATGTTCTTACATTTGGTTTTCAATTTCCAGTGAGTGGCTTTCTCGGACAAGCTTAAAGAATAAGCTTTTGCTTTATGTCAACATTTGTCAAAAATGAGCCACTTCCTCTTATAAAAATCCTTGGCAATAATCAGGAAAAAAGAGTTACAGTAGGGAAACAGAGATATGAAAACAATTTATTCAAGGAGAAGGGAGTATTTACAAAGTGAAGTGGAGAAGAAAGACTACCATAGAAAAGGAAAACTTTTCCTAACCTAGACAGTTTAACCAATTTAATTTATGGACTGAAAGGCAGAGATCAGTGGTTCTCAAGCCTGCTGAGCACTGTTATCACTCAGGGAGCTTTTAGCAAACACCAAAGTCTGGGCTTCACCCCCAGAGTATCCAATTTAATTGGCTGTGGATGACATCTGGGCCTTAGTGTTTTTTAATAGCTCTCCAGGTGATTCTAATGTGCAGCCCCAGTTGAGACCCATTGACCTCCACAATTGTCTCAACTGTCCATAGGAAATATATAGATAACGTAATCAGAAGAGCATTTTATTTGTATTTTTAGTGAAAGTGTGGGTTAATTAAACTTAAACTTCTTTAAGTTTCAGTACATTGTTGTAGTTAGAAGTTCAACATAAACAGACACAATACAACACCAGGCTGAGTCTGATCTTTAGAGTAACAGAGAAGGTATGGTCTTTAATATGGTCTCTAAATGTCATTTCTCAAATTCTCCAAGTTTAATAACTGCCTTATGAGTTATCACTGGTCTTTAATTAAAATAGAATTGCATGGTTTGTTTTTCTAAGATTAAATATTTGCCAAAGCTCTTACCTGTAGGAATATAGATGGGAACTGGAAATTCTTTGGAAAGGGTTGTCTAGTATTCTTTTATATACTCCCTTTAACTCTAACCATATCGAAGGGAAGTAAAATAAGATTGTGGGATGGGGTGCAGCCTCCATCAGAATTTTCCTCCACACTGAGATAGTGGCTACGGTTGGAAGTAGTTGGGCTGGGTGTGGTTGAGGACCCTTGGGGAATCTGTCTATGAGCTCCGTAAATGAGGAGAGAATTGACAGGAATAGAAAAGACTGGTTCGGCATGATGAGGGAGGAGGCAGGCTATCACGCCTCAAAAACATGCAGCTATTTCTTTTATTAATTTTTCATTACTTACTTTTATTAGATTATCCTGTGAATTTAACTTACTTTCAGGGATTAGTTGAAAGTCATCTGTGCACAGGAATGACACATTGATGAGGTAGCAGAGTCCAGACAGAAACACTGCTCTCGCCAACATGCTGGAAGCCATGGTGAAGACCTACACCCAATTCCTTCTGCATACCTTCCTCCTTCCCTATTATTAACATGAGTAGATTTCACAGTCTCCTACTCCCAGATCTTATTGCTCCCTGAAGCTACAATCCCTCCTTTCTTATCTCCTTTCACTCTCTCTATATATACCTTGCAGCCATTGTCAGGGTGCTTACCAAAAATCCATTAAAATTCAGTTGACTTACTTGTGAAGCAGACTTATGACCCCTCCTATGGTTTTTATTAGAGCAAAAATTAGGTTAATTCATGGGAAAGTATACTGTAAACTTTTGCTACTTACTTTACCAAAGCTCAACCTACGAAAATTCACATTGTTTAGCTTGTTTGTACTCCCAAACATCACTGGAGTCAGTATTGCCTACACGCTAATCCAACAGAAATATTCAATGCCATGTTATACCTCACTGCTGTTTCATAATTCATTCATTTTACTCTTGTGGTCCCTCCATTGCATTATCCAAAGTAGCGGTTTCATAACTTTTCCACTCTCTTTTTTTAAATTTAATATTTAGATAGAAAATTATTTTCTCAACATACAATCAAGGAAAACATCACATGTTGAACTTAAAGCCAATTGATAAGGAACAAATTTAACACTCAAAGATTTACATCCTTAATGCATAAAGAACTCTTAAAAATGAATTAGAAAAATCTTAACAGAAATTTGCTGAAGGACATGAGTAGACAAGTCACACACCCTAAAGAAACACACTTGACTAATACTGGAAAGCTGCTCTGCTGCTTGCCTGGTTGCGGACAGGGCTTCCACTTGTCTTTAAATCTCTACTTCTCCCCCATTTTAGTTCCTGTGAGTAGATGGTCTTGTCTGTATTCATAAGTCCATCCAGAGGGAGGTTCCTTTAAGTTTTCTACATTTTTTCTGGGTATTTTCTCTGGATCTTCCCTATCTCTCCTTGCTACCACCAAAAATCTCTCCTAAAACTTAACATGACAGTATCTTATCTCCCACTTGTATCAAACCTACTCTGCCATTATACTCTCTGCCCAGCCTCTTCATTCTCTCCCTATTCATTGACTTGTTGCCTTCAAATACACTCAGGTCCTATCATCCTGACAAAAACTCTCCTTCACCCTGCTTCTATCTCATATGACAGTAAATCCCCTGTTCCGATATCCCAAATTTTGTTAGCAATTTGGATCTTTAGATCTTTATCCCCTTGTTATCTTCCTTTACTCCCTTTACTCAAACTTCACTCTGTGCTCTCTTGGCTGCACTTGCTACTAATTCCTAGCTTTATGATGCCAACACTTTCTATGGCTTCTGTGATAACATCTGTCCTCATCTTATCTCTCACTCTTGCACTGACTTCCTCATCTTGTCTCTCACTCTTGCACTGACTTTTTTTTTTTTGCTTGGCTTCCAAGTACAGTTTTACATTAAATCCATTCCATGGCCATCTTCTCTCTTTACAATTTGTCTTAAAGCTATCATCCATTCCCACATCTTTTAACATGTACATAATTCCCAAATTTGTATGTTCAACACAGTAGTCCCTTGGGCCCTATTCCTGCATCCTCAATTGTTTCATGGTCACACCCACCAGACTCGTATTTAGAACTGAACTCATTATCTTTCCTTCATGCACATTTTTTTCTCGGTACTTCTTATTTCTATTAATGGCATTATCAGCTACCTAATATTGGTGCTTTGATATTACTCAACCACCTACTCAGACCTATTTAGACTAAGTGCAATTACCTTCATGTTTAAAAAGCAGGTAATCAATCCAACCCACTTAATATATAAATATTCCAAATATACACACATATGTTTCTTTATTGTCATTTATTTTTGTGAATAATATGAATATTTTGCAAATATTAGTGTAAAATGGGTTACTAGAAATTATTGCATTTGATGACACTGTACCTATAGGAAAAAAGAAATTGATTTGCTCCACTGACATGCAATTTTTGTCTAGGAACTAAACAAATCAGATATCTAGTGTGGTGCAAACCTCTTTGTAATACTATTATATTACATCCTGACTTTGGTGTATTTAAAATTTTTTTAAATATTAAGCTATAGCAAGAACTACATCTTATTTATCTCTGTTTCAAAAGTCCCTAGCACATTTTCTAGTAGTAGGTAATAAATAAAATTTCACTAAATTCACAGAGACATTCAGAAGCTGAGGTATCATGAAAAGAAAACACCCCCAAAATGCGATAGCTAGAGGGATAATTGCTGTTAATAGAGCATCTAGGTTGCAAAAAGCCATCTTTCTTTACTTATACATCGTTTTTAGGCTGATACATAGCTAGAGCATCTTCAGCAAGAAAAAAGGAAATTAATACAAGAAGCCCATAAAGTTCTAGTATCTATTACCACCAGGTGTTTCTTATAGTCCATCTTTTGGTTGGCAAGCCCAATATATTTAGTTTAACTGTTCATTGTGAGAGTTCCTCCAGAAATATCATGAGATTAGCTCACTTATGAAACTTGAGCAATTTTACTCCATGACTATTACTAGTACTAACAACAATTAGCCAATAAGGAGAAACATTGATTCAGGACAAATGGATCTATGTGAAATCATTTGTTGTTTGAAACATGAGTGGAGGTGGTTCTAGAAGAGCCAAGAACAGAGTTTAGACATTTTAAAGCAGTCTGAGCCAAGAATTTTGAAACATAAACCTTGGGGAAACAAACATCCCACTTCATAAATTTTCTCATAAAGTTTCAAAATAACTTTTTAAAAAAATTTTTCATAAAATTCCAGCACTTTCAATTTATCTTTCAACTGGATTGTCTTAGAATCAAGCTATTATTCTTGTGTGATCTTTACAGTTGAACTTCATGCTGCCTTTTCATTGGTTTGACTTGTGCTGGCTGTAGTGACATGCCTAAAATTGTGGAATTGTCAAGAAAATGCAGTCTCTTGTTTTTATTGCCAACATAGTTCACCCTCACAGAGTGCTTAGTAGGTAAATAAATAATCTCCATTCATTGTGGGAATGGGAATTACATTCCAATACAGTCATTTGCTGAAAATGAATATGGACTTGATTTGAATCTTAAAAAGTTTTACAATTGATAGTTTGATTTCTTAGATTCACAAATGATATATGAAATACTTACCAGGGAAGAAATAAAAAAGAAAAAGAAAAGAAGTGAGAATAATTT
>NW_007727752.1:102894-106028 GCF_000696425.1 Galeopterus variegatus | reverse complement strand
TATATGAAATACTTACCAGGGAAGAAATAAAAAAGAAAAAGAAAAGAAGTGAGAATAATTTTTCTTTGATTTTCATCATTTCGTTTAGCCTGCATTGGCAGAATGAAGTTCAGAATTCCCTATCAAACATTTATCTCATGAACTTAAATTAAGTGAAGAAATGTTAGTAAAAACACTCTGAAAAATTGTAAATAGATATATAAATGGAAGGTATTATTACTATTATATTGCAATATCATTTATAGTCATACTTGACAATATGGATCAGTTCAGGAAATGTATGAATTCTATGACTGAATAAGCTCCTCAATACCAGGAGAGACATTTTGCTTTGTATCTTGTCAGGAAGGTGACATATTTTAAGGTATATGTGTGTTTATATGTGTAGGGGTGTGGTGTGTGTGTGTGTGTATAAATTATATATTTATAAAGAGTAAAGTTTAACAAGTTTATTTTGTCATATCCATAATAGTCACAGATGGATCTGTCTACTGTTCTGTGGAAACATAAAAACAATTAATTCAGAAAGGTTAAAAAACAGGAGCTCAGAATCCTCCAGTGTAACATTCTGGGACAACTCCTACAAAACAGAAATATCTGCAACACCGAGTTGATGTATGGAGAGGATGGAGCAAGCTCCTATTCCACTCCCCTGCTCCAAAAATCCACTTAAAATATCGTCTTCAAATAGAAGACAGATATTAAACTAATGAAAACAGATACTACACTTGATCTTAGCCAAAAGGCCAAGAAACTATAAAAACAGATATATAGATGGATTGATGTGCCCTACCTGAGAGGATGGCCCTATAAAGACAACAGAATGAAGAAAACATCATGGTTAATCACCTGATTTCAATAGGTGTTCTATATTCTACAATGTATAGAAAGCATTCCTACTCCAAAATTCCATACCCAAACACCAAATAAATAAATTTATATACACGTATCTCTTTATGGAAAATTTTAAATTCAGCTCCTAACACACTTTGGAGACTTAACAACATTTCACCAAAAAATGTTGAATTGACTGTCTCCCCTGTTTGATAATCCTACCAGACCCTCTAAACCAATGTCTATTGTCAACTTCTCCTGGAGACATCCACAGTGCACAAAGACAAATTTAAAATCATCTTATTTGGCTGTATTATTTTATAGAGGAGAAAGCTGTGACATACAGAGATTAAATGAATTGCCTGAGGTCACACAATTGTGCTGCTCTGAGGCCAGAACTCAAATCTTCAAGTCAAAGTCGACTCCGCCTTCCCAACTTCCTCACTGTCTGTAGTGAACTTCTCAGGCTTTGAAAATTACCAAATAAATGCAGTTGAGGAAGATAGTGTTCTAGGAAATGGGGGAAATGTTCCAGGATGATTTTCCTAGCCATTCAGGTCTTCCTGACAAAGGAAGTAGATGTAGGAGGCTTGCCAGAGACAAGGCTTCAGTCTGTCTTGGCTGGTTAGTTTGAGGGGGTGAAGACGGCAATTACAGCAGGGTTGAAGGACCTCCTAGTCAGCATTACTATAGCATACCTTTGATAGCAAGATTCACTGTATATTCTAGAAGTCTGATTTAGAAACTGGGTCTATAAATAGACTTCAGGGGGTCAGTATCCCCCACCTGAAAGTCTATACAGAATTTTGTTAATTTTTTGCCTTTCCATGGGGTAAAGTCCACAGCTTTCCTCAGATTTTCTGAGGGATTTTTGAACTGAAGAAGAGTTAAATATTATTATTGACCTAGACTTTAAAAGGAATTGCATCCTGTTGTAAAACTGTAAAGTTGATACTTTTATCTTTCTTTCCAGCCTCTCCTTTCTGTAATATTTTGCCTTCATTAATAATACTCTGTTCCCATCAACCCCTCCCATTTCAGATACTCGGTGCTATTATGGTCTTTTTCTCTCTCTTCAAAGCTTATTTCCAAAGAAAAACAAATCCTCAAAGCTCTTTACTGCCAACTGAGCTGTATATGGTAGGTAAGGCAATCATTTACCTACCCTCTTCTGCTTAGTCGGGCTGGGAGTTTGATGGGGATCACCTGCTTTGGTAACGAGAGGGTGTCCTCAACATTTCTTGGCTCTTTTCCATCCTCTCTTTTAGGGGGCAATCATTTACCTACCCTCTTCTGCTTAGTCGGGCTGGGAGTTTGATGGGGATCACTTGCTTTGGTAACGAGAGGGTGTCCTCAACATTTCTTGGCTCTTTTCCATCCTCTCTTTTAGGCCAACTTTAAAGATTCCAGGTGGAATATAGTTTTCTTCCTGTATTTATTTATTTAACCTTCTAGAGAACATGGAGCTTTGTTTGCAGGAGCTAAGGGTGTAGAGAAAGTGTGACAGAATAATGTCATACCATAGTAGTGGTATGTAAATCTCTTTTAAACATAGTATAAAAGTTAAAAGACAAATGTATGAAAAAATTTCTAAACACAAAATTGGTTAATGGATACACAATATTAAAAAAAAGTAAATTCTGACATTCATGACATAAAATGTGTGAGTGGAGCGGAAATAAAAGTGTAGAGTTTTTGTATGCAATGAAGTTAAATTATTATTAGCTCAGCTCAAAATAGACTGTTATAACTATAAAAAGTTTCATGCAAACATTGTTTACCACAAAGAAAAAATCTATAGCAGATTCAAAAAAGATAAAAAGAAAATAATCAAAATATATTATCACAAAAAATTTTTATCAAATCCCTAAAGAAAATAGCAAGAGAGGCAGAGAGGGAAAAAAGAACTATAAAACAGACAGAAAAAAAAGTTAAAATTAGCAATAGTGTGTAAGTTGTTTAAACTCACCAATGAAAAAATAGAGTGTAGCTGAGAGGGCAAAAAAAAAAAAAAAAAAAAAAAAGATCCAACTACATGTATCAACAACAGATTCACTTTAGATTTAAGAACACACATAGGCTGAAAGTGAAGGGATGGAACAAGATATTCCATACAAATGGTAACTAAAGGAAAGCATAAATGGCTATACTTACATTAGGAAAAATAAACTTTAAGTCAAAAATTGTCACGAGGGCCGGCCCGGTGGCGCACTGGATAGTGCGCTGCTTGGGAAGCGCAGCGCGCTCCCGCCCGAGGGTTCGGATCCCACATACAGACCGGTTCCCGCTCACTGGCTGAG
>NW_007727752.1:101546-102550 GCF_000696425.1 Galeopterus variegatus | reverse complement strand
GAGGGTTGCGATCCGTTGCCGGACATGGAAAAAAGACAAAAGACAAAAAAAAAAAAAAATTGTCATGAGGCGAAGAAAGTCACTCCATGAGGAGAGAGGGGACAATTCAACAGAAAATAAAACAATTATAAATTCATATGGACCCAATATCAGAGCATCGAAATATATAAAGCAAACATTGATAGATCTAAAGGGAGAAATATACAGCAATACAATAATACCTATTAGCCTGGTGGGATGCAAAAGAGAAATTTATATATTTAATGCTTTATAATAAAAGTAATCTCATATTTATGTATTAAAAAACTTAATATTATTAAGATGGCATTACTCCCCAAATTGATATGCAGATTCCACACAATCTCCACCATAGTCCCCGCTGGCTTCTTTGCAGAAATTGACAAACTAATCCTAATATTAATATAAGGATTCAAGAGAACCAGAATAGTCTAAACAATTTTGAAAACAAAAAATGTGGGAGTGCTCAGACTTCCCAATTTCAAAATTTACTACAAAACTACAGTAGTCGAGACAGTGTGGTACTGTCATAAATACAAACACATATATATGTGGAATAGAATTGAGAGTCCAAAAATAAACTCTCACACGTATGGCTAGTTGATTTTTTACAAGGGTGCCAAAATAATTCAATGGGGAAAGAGGAATCTTTTCAACAGATGGTGCTGAGACTGCTGCATGTTCTCATCCAAAGGAACAAAAGTGGACCCATTTCTCATAATATATTTATGTATTTATGACATTGAAAGTAAAACACACAGAGAAGCAATAATGAAGTTAAAGACTAATAAATATTAAAATCAAAATCATAACCTTCTATAAAACAGACATTAAAAACCAAATTAAATGTAAATAATAGGCTGGGAGAAAACATTTACAATTTATTAGAAGTATCCAGAATATCTAAAGAAATCCTAAAAGTCAATAGAAAGACCAAAAAATCCAATAGCAAAGTGAGTTTATGATCATACCATAATTTATCAACT
>NW_007727752.1:98166-101019 GCF_000696425.1 Galeopterus variegatus | reverse complement strand
TAGAAAGACCAAAAAATCCAATAGCAAAGTGAGTTTATGATCATACCATAATTTATCAACTACTCTATTGATGGGCATTTTGGTTATTCCGATTTTTCCATTACAACTAGCAATGCTGCAAAGGCATCTTTGTTAATATTCCTTTGTGCAAGTGTCTGAGAGTTTCCCAACAGTATGTACTTAGAATGGAATTTCTGGATCATAGAACGTGCACATCTTCAATCCTGGTATTTCTGTTAACTGCTCAGCACAGTGCTTAGACCAATTGCACTCTCACCATCTCTCAAGCAATTTATGAGAATTGATCCACTGCATCTTCAACATTTGTCCTTGTCAGACTTTTTAATATTTACCCATTTGTGTGCAAAATGATATCTCATCATTGTTTAGTTAGCATTTATCTAATTACTAATAGGATCAATCATCTTTTTAAAACAAAGGGAAATGTCAATATGATGTTTAGGAATCATGATCTGACGAGAAATATTAGATGAATGCTAAATATTAAGATGCGGAAGGAGTGAAATAAGAACTGAAAAACAACTTAAAGTTTTTGCTGAACCAGCTCTACTTTTAGGAGTAGGAGAAAAAAATGAAAGGAAGGGGGAAAAATGGTAGTACTTACACAGGCTGTCATGAAACTCCCTGAATTTTTTTTCTTAAATTGGTTAGTTTCCTTCATACTATATCTACTGCATATTATTCAGATTTGGGGCATAATGGCATATTTGAGTATTTTTTAATGCTTATAATTTTTATTTTAGTCAGAATATCAGAGGGGAAATTCAACAGTTATGATCAAATCCATACCTTATTAAGAAATCACCTATGAGATAGGTGTTTTACTGATAATGAAACAAGCTTAATAGGGTAAATGGTTTCCAAACTTTATACCAGTTGGCAAATGGCAAGTTTGTTCTGGGAAGCTGGGCTACGTGGAACAAACCAAGTTCTCTAGGCATGCAAGACTCATAGGATTCCAGAAAACAATAGGCATTCTTTGCACTGTTTTCAATCCCTTTTCCTTTGGTTTCCCATCTCACAGTCAGACTATGTATATCAAATTGACATCTGAGACCAAGCATTTTGTATCCCTTTTATTTTCGTTCTTGTGTTTTGGGTGTGACATGCTCTAATTATGGTTTCCATTAGCAAGCAGGGAGAAATGTGAGTGTCTTTAATCTCACCCACACATTTCTTTTCAACTATAAAAATATCACACTCTGACCACAACCTAAAAGGATAATCAGAACATGCACCTTAGAACAACTATGAACACGCAAATAAGTTTTAGACTAGGAAATAATAACAGCAAATAATAATAATAGCAAAAAGAAAAAATAGCAAAGAAGGGTGGCTTTTACCTTTGGGGGAAAGTATTATAAGAGCAATTCATGTTTCATATAAATTGCATGTGGTAACATTGTTATTTGTAAGTAGGAAACGTGAATTGCTCTTATGATATTGCATGCTTTCTCCAAAGGGTAAAAGCCACCTTTCTTTGCTATTCTTAAATGAAAACAGTTCCTAAACTAAAACAAATATTTGTTTGATAATCTGTATGAAATTTACTTGAGATTTTAGGATTTAAGATGCATTTTCTGAAACCAGTAGAGGTGCCAAATGGTTTCTTGATATTTGGGTGTTTTCTTATAGGACAATAACGCCCTGACTTGAAACCTAATATTTGGGTTCCGATGTCTTTAGCAGGCATAGTTGAACTCGGTGTAGTTATATGACATGCAGCAAGTTTCCCTACCTGCCCTTGCCTCAGAGTTCTCATTTGTCAATGTTGACAACAATAGTACTTTTTCTACAGGACTGTTAAGTTGACTAGTTGAAGTAAAACTTAAGAAGTGTTTAACAGGCACAGTGATTACTAAATTTTAATAATTCGATAGCTATTGATATAGAGAAACCTATTGAGAATATGCTATTTTACCCCTCAAAAGACAGTGAATTTATACATGCAAGTCCAAAGTTTAACTTAAAGGTAAAACTTTTCTTTTCCAGCAGCTGTCACCTGTGCATGTTGGCTATGTGTTTGCACGTGTCATAGATAAGAATTTAAAAACATTAAGTTTTGTACATAGTGAAGAAAATATTGACCATGTGAACAACTGACAAAGGATAATCTAAATTAGATGAACAACTCCTACAATTAAAATAAGAAAAGCACAAACTGTACCAATCAGGGTTATCTAGATTGTGGTTGTGGGAACTAATATTGAACAAAACTCAGCCACCTGAGAAAAGAAGATTTGCTTCTTACACCTGCCCATCTTGGGTTTCCTGATGACACTGATTCTGTGACTCACACTGATAATGCTGTCTGGAGTGTTGCCAATCACTGTGGCAAAGGAAAAGAGGACTCAGAAGGGTCTCATACTAGCAATTAAATGTTTCAGCACACTTCCTTTAACACACAGGAAACCAGGAAATGCAAGGAAGTGGAACCAGGAAATACAAGAGAATCTGCTGTGTATCTGGAAGGCAGAGAGCTTTGGTGAGCAGCATAACGACTACTGCATGAAAAATGGGCAAGAGCTGTGGATAGATATTTTACAGAAGAGAAAACATGTAGAGTACATGAATAGAACATATAAGATGTCATTCAACATCAGTATTGACCAGGGAAATGTAAGTAAAGACCACAATAAGATACCATTTTATGCTTAGATTGGCAAAAATGAAAAGGTCTGGGAATGACAAGTATAGGAGAAGTTGTAGATCCACACATTCTCATACATTGTTGGTGAAAGTGTAAATTGGTACAATAATTTTGAAAAACAATTTGTGTCAACAATTCCACGTAGGGTTACAGAACCAAGAGATTTATTGCACATACAGAAC
>NW_007727752.1:95370-96686 GCF_000696425.1 Galeopterus variegatus | reverse complement strand
GCCATGAATAAATCTGTTGACTCACCTAGGGCTAATGTAGAAATAAGCCGTTTGCTTGTGGATGGAGCAGGAGAGTCAACTGTGCAAACTTTGTATGGGTTTAACCCAGAGTTGCACAACAAATGTGTGGCAATATATATTAGGTTTGAAGCAGAAAACAGGAAAACTCCCTCACATGAAACTGTCACATATCAGGCCTACATGGCTGCTGGTGGTATTTAATTCTTAAATAAATTATAAGAATTACAAAGCATAAGAAGTAATTTATTACCATAAAAAATAGTTCACAGATCTTGTATGTGATGGTATACTAAGATGTCTCAAAATTGTCTCTACCACAAGACCCAGAAAAGATAGACAATTCTATGGACGATGCTTAAATAAATGTGCAGTCATACAGAAAAGGCAAAATTTGGTCTTTATCTTGCACTATACTACAAGTAAATGATAGATCAATGATAATTCTCTTGCTGATGAAATTAAATATATGTGTATAATATTAAAGTAGAAAAATCTTGATCAAAGCACTAAAAATCATAAAGGAAAAACTGAAATCTAAATGCATTAAAATGTAAAACTTTTCTATGATAAAAGATGTTTAACAAAATGAAAACAAGATTTACAGATGTGGGGAAGGTATTTGCAACACAGTGTCTCAAAAAAGATTGGTATCAGAATATGCTAAATAACAAAAACTTCAAGTCAGTAAGAAAACACCACAACCAAATATACCCAAATGGCAATAAAACATAATAAAAAAGTTTTAACCTGATTAATAATTAGGGGACTGCAAATTAAGATAAATATGTGATACCATTAATGCCCATCAAATTGAAGAAATTGAAAAAATTGGAATAAACAGTAATGGAGATGGTTGTAGGGAAAACTGAATTCTAAAATTCCAGTGGGATTTAAATTAAACAACTGTGTTGAAGATCACTTTTTACCTAGTAAAGATGTATATTCACTACAGCCTAACACTTCACCTGTTAGAGAGCTTTACATGGTTTCTATTACATGCATACAGGGAGAAATTTTTTAAAAGATGTTTTAAAGTATTACATGAATTAGTAAAAAAAGGGAGACCAACTAAACCTCTCAGTAGGAAAATGATGAATATACATACACATGCAGCAAAAGTACAAAACTTGTATGGACTCAAACTTGAGAGGACCGAGAGCAGAGAAAATGATATTGAAGGGATGGAGATTAATTGTGTCTCTAATGTATCAGTTCTTTAATACAGAAATGTGCCTGTGCAAATGTGGTAAAGTGTTAATATCTGTTAAATATGGTAACATGGAATGTTATTATGT
>NW_007727752.1:92748-94414 GCF_000696425.1 Galeopterus variegatus | reverse complement strand
TGTGCAAATGTGGTAAAGTGTTAATATCTGTTAAATATGGTAACATGGAATGTTATTATGTCGCCTCCTATGCTTATCTTTTAAAAATAGTTTATAACTTAAAATAAAGCAATTTTTAGAATGATAGTCAACAAGGCCAATCAATGGTAGCCAAGGAAAAAGCAGTAACAGACCAATATGAAAAATTGATTGTCGTGGGTTGAATCATATCCCCTACAAAAAAGAGACGTCGAAGTCCTAAGCCCTGGTACGGAATGTTGCAAAAGTTCAAACAAGGCCATGGAGATTGAGAAGAAGGGGTGAACATGATATTATATCTACAGGTGACTAGAGAGGCTGTCAAGAACCAGATTGTACTATGTAGAAAGGACTGCATACTGTACCGTCTCAGGTGGTATTGTCAATAGTTAGGCCGGGACAACAGGAGTAAACTGGCACTGTCCCAGCCAAACCAAGACGTATGGCCACCCTGGAAATGGGGTTTGAAACACAGAAAGGAGTCCAAGTGGCTTCCTGGGTTTGATCAGCTCATGGGAAACTTTCGGCCAGCCTACAGCAAAGTAGAGCTGTGCTCTCACTCACCTGTGTGTGAGATGGGATTACAGGGTGTAATAAACCACCTGAGTATGTATTATGTTTTTCTCTTTCAGTCCTGTTTTACTATTGCAGCTAGTATGACTCAAACATAAAGTATTACTTTCGTAATACTCTAGGCTTTGGACTCTTACTAAAACTAGTTTGAGAGTTTCCCAAACCATATCCTGAGAAACACTACCTGAAATGATGTGATAGTTTTAAAAACCTGTCCTCAAATACTTTGACATTCCTCCCATGGCAGTAACCACCAGACATTTGAGAGAACGAGCCTTCAGGTGTTTCCGACCACCTACTGAATGCAGTTGTCTGAGAGACCCCAGGCAAGAAGGGCCCGGCTAAGCCCAGGCAAACCCCAGAACTGTGAGCCATAGCAGCACTCATGAATGATTGTCTACCAGTATTCAAGTTTGTGGGTGGTTTGTTAGGCAGAAATAGATAACTAGAACAGATAGTAATCATTCTTCCACCAAAAACAGTTCCATGAAAAATATTTTCAGGGAACTGTACATACTGTCTTAGCATGTCACCAGGCATAGTAACATATTAAAGTTTCTGATAAGGCTTACAATAAGGAAAGCTTATCTGTCATTGTTTAATTGGTGCATTTAATGACACTACCCTCCCCCACCTCCTACCTTTTTTTGATGGAAAAGACTCGTAATACTCAAAAATAACGATGTTTCACAGAACATTGAAAAACACTTAGAAAAGCATTCTATTTCAATTTGATATTTTGTTGTTAAAATATCTCATTAGGGGCTAAATTTATGCTTTTAGGGATATTGCTATCTTTCTAATTTTGCCAAAACAGATACTACGTAGCTGAGTAAAAACTTTTGATCCAAGCCACCGAAAGTGTTCTCTGGACCAGTAAAATCCTTTATTTTAAGAAGGGGCTTGAGCTGAGTTAGACAGAATCCAGAAGTGACAGCACAGATTGTTAGGCTGCAATGGACTAAAACGCAGGTCTCTGGTTAGCCTGGGCTCAAATGATCCACCTAAAGGCCTCCAGAGTGCCTAATTCTGATCCAGAAGACTGTGTTTGCTCAAAGTGTCACCTAAAGTTCAC
>NW_007727752.1:90592-91499 GCF_000696425.1 Galeopterus variegatus | reverse complement strand
GGTTGCAATCCATTGCCGGACACGGAAAAAGACAAAAGACAAAAGACAAAAAAAAAAAAAAGCAACTTGGCCTCTCAGGTCTCAGCTTTCTTAATAGGAAAATAAATAAGTAGGTGCGGCTAGAGGGTTTGATAAGGATTCTTCCCACCTAACCAGAAATTCTGTAGCTCAGATCCCTGACACACTTGGCAGCATGTCTATTGGGGTTGATAACCGTCTTGTATCAAAGTCATTAGCAATCATTAGATCTGTTCCCTTCACGTCTTCAGCCTACTTCTTCCTCACTATGCACAGTTTATTCTTATAAGAGTTGTTCTTGCCAGGACAGAAAGATGAAATAAAACCTGATGAATGAAAATGTTGCCTCTTGCCTGCCATCTTCTTCCAGATGTAGTGTGCCATTAATTTTTTATTTTCTGGTTCAGATTGCTTATTCTTGATTGCAAAATCCTCAGAGAAGGGGAATGTTCTGCACTTGAGCAAGGGGAATGAGAGAACTGAATTCTCACGCTTCCTTTTTTACCTGCTATGTGATCTTTGGCAAGGGACTGCTGTATGACCAAATCAAAGTCATGTTAATAGTACCTACCCCATGCTCTCAGAGTGTATTGCTTTCCTACCTTACTCTTTTTTTTCAAAACTGCACACTTTAGAAGCTTTAAGATAGTTTCTTTAATGTCTGGTGGGTGTTCATGTGTGTGTGTGTATGTGTGTGTGGGTGTAAGAGACAGAAAGAGACAGAGACAGAAAGTGTGTATGTGTGTGTGGGTGTAAGAGACAGAAAGAGACAGAGACAGAAAGTGTGTATGTGTGTGTGTGTGCGCGCACGCACGCATGCGCAAGTGTGTGTGTTTTGCATGTTTGGTTTTTATTGCCATCTCCCTGTGGAGTGGTTGGCACTGGACTG
>NW_007727752.1:87025-89178 GCF_000696425.1 Galeopterus variegatus | reverse complement strand
GATGATTTCCATTCCTCTGGGTATATTCTCAGCAGTGGAATAGCTGGGTCATATGGTAGATTTCTATGTAATTGTTTGAAAAACCTCCATCAAGGCTGCACCATTTTGCATCCCCAACAACAATATTTAAGATTTTTAAATGAGAGTAAAATAAACCATAGTTTCTGGCAAATATTACTGTGCTAAAAATTACTTGATTCTACACTCTCAGATGAGTCTCCCTTTCTGTTCTCAGTTGATAGGAACTGCAGGAGCACCCTACCCTCAACAGAGTTAGATTCGTCAATGAGAAGTACATTTTTGTTTCCACTGTAGCGTGTTGCCCACTTTGACAAGAGTGGAACTAATTTGTTGATCACTAACTTAAGCCAGTGTTATTTTACATATATATCCCAGTGAAGAGCCCAACTAACCAAGACTACAATCCAGTTTGCCTGCCAAAAAGACCTGGCTGTAACACTGAAGGATGTTCTAGACAAAACCAGCTAATTTTAAAAATCATACATCTCTGCAAATGGTGACAGTGTCCACATGCTTTTACCTGGGTATTATCTGTAACATTTTCCATGACAGGGAAATGTTGAACATAATCTCAACAAAAAGACATTAGTTAAATTGTAGTGTATCCATAGAATGGAATACTACACAGAGATACAAATGTTTCAGAACTGTATCTATTAACTTAGAAGATTTTCACAATACATTGTAAATGAAAAGGAATGTTACAAAATGTATTAATGCAATGATCTCATTTTGGAAAAAGTAATGTGCATGTAGATATGTAGAAAAATTTTCCAAGAGAATATAATCTGGAGTGATCATTTGTTTCAGGAAGGATATTGGTCCTATACATTACGGGTCAAGAAATGTCATGCCCTCTGCATAAGAAAAATATTCCATTTTGAATATAACTCAAGAAAATAATTAGCAATGTAAAGAATGTGTGCAAAATATCGAACTAATGTACCCTTCCTGGACCACGGACTCCCTTGACAATACCTTTGACAATATCATTGGCATTACTATTTTTTAAATCTTTGCCAGTTTGATGAATGAAAAATATGTGTTTCTTTATATTCATGTTTTACATTTTAATCTTTAAGCAGTCTGAAATTAGTATATTGGTCAAGAATCATAACTTTATGTTTACCTTTTTCATTTAATTAGTAGATCTACCAATTAGTAAGCCTGTTTACTAATTAATACCATTTATTGAGTACTATTTATTTAAGCTTTCTCCTCTGATGTAAAATTATAACTTTATTTTACACTAAAATCTNTTAGTAGATCTACCAATTAGTAAGCCTGTTTACTAATTAATACCATTTATTGAGTACTATTTATTTAAGCTTTCTCCTCTGATGTAAAATTATAACTTTATTTTACACTAAAATCTTAGATATATTCTGGTCCATTTCTGGACTTTTTATTCTGTTTCATAGGTCCATCTGTCTAACACTAAGTACAAGACTGATTTTATAGCTTCATAATTGATTTTAACATCTGTTAAAAAATGTACCCCCATTTATACTCACTTTATTGAGGGGTTGTTTATTAAAATAGATGGAGAATTATTAGTCAATGAGACCAAGAACATGAATCACAGTGATTTTTATGTTTTGGCAAGTAAACTGATGTTTTATTTCTCTAGCTCTCTGGGTCAGTAATTTCAAGAAAACTTGTTTAAATCCATAGACCAGGTTCAGCTGCTGATTGGTGCTTCTGATCAGCTCCTCTGCTGCAAAATTACCTACTTGCTGCCACCCAGCTTATTTCTTAGGGACAAGCAATAATGATCGAGAATTCTCATGTAGCTTCTTGGATTGTGTATTTCATGTTTTGTACTGTTTATCTTGCCACTCTGGGTCTGTTCACAGCATATCATTGTTCCTGATAAATACCTTTCCTTTAGTAATCTCTTTGTAAGGCATGCCAGCAGGTGTGGTAGGCCAAGCAGCCACCTTCACTGGGAAGGTGGGTTTTAGACACTTGAGAGTGCTTTTGTAAGCTTTTGTAATCTTCACAGAGATGATAATACTCCCACCTCCCAATTTCTGCATACTTATTCTCCCAAGTCTTTTCTCCTAGAACTGTACCCTTTTCTCTGAAGAGTCCTGCCGCCCTTGGCCATCCTTCCACATGAAAACAACTTT